>NW_018742874.1:0-21803 GCF_001683475.1 Chenopodium quinoa
GAGTTTTTTCACTCTATCTTCAGAGGGGCATGCCGTCTGTTCCTTTACAGTCGGCTACTCTCCATCGAGTTTTTTCACTCTATCATCAGAGGGGCATGCCGTCTGTACCTTTACAGTCGGCTACTCTCCATTGAGTATTTTACTCACAATACTTAGCTAAAAAAGTTTAGGGCCTGGCCGATCCTGTAACTAACAGGCGGCTACCCTTCTTTTACTTAGCACATACGTTCACCAAGAACGTACCAAGGCCACTGGCCGAATGATCAGACCAGGCGCCTAGTCAACTGATCTAACTTTTAAAAAAACTAATCCGACCTGTCCCAACATTATAGCAGGCGTCCGGCGGCATCCATTCGGATGAAATTCGTCGCAGAGAGCAGCTCCCTTTTGGGTGGAACATTGTTCTATAAACTAATTACACGGCACCTATACGACTGTCCCAAAGGGCAACCACGTAGCCGTTTTTTGAGACAAGGATAACTCTATCACTAACCAAACCAGTGGTAGCAGTTGACATCTGAGTCAGATGACCGCCTGTATTACTTGGGATAAATGCAGGGGGTACCTATTGAGATAATAGCCAACAAACATTGGCGAATCAAGGGGTCTAGCCGGCCTACGCCGCCTGGTACCTCTACTTCTCAAACAAAAGTGACGGCGACTGAGTAACTCCAAAGTTAACTCATAGTCACTCCTTCAAATTTGGTATGGAACCTAAAAAGTTTGAGTCGTCCGCCTGTTTTATACAAACAAGGGCACTCGAACCCCTATTCCTACTGGATAACCTATTGAGTAAATAGCCAACAAACATTGGTAAATCAAGGGGTCTAGCCGGCCTACGCCGCCTGATACCTTTACTACTCAATCAAGATTGTGACGAAGACTAAGTAACTCCTATGTTAACTTAATAGTCACTCAAACTTAGTACTGAGCCTAAAAGGTACGAGTCGTCCACTTGTTTTTAATAAACAAAGGCTCTCAACCAATACTCTTGCTAGGTTAACAAATAACAAATTAGAGGCCAACATTGGCAATAAAGGGAAACAACCGGTACCCGCCGCTTGTTTTCCTACTTAAATTCCTTGGCTACTTGGTAATTCTATTTACTTGGTCAAATTGAATAAAGAGTTCGAATACCGATTGATTAAATGGCCGACTGATCATCTATCCTGGAAACAGACAACCAGTCGTCCAGGGGCATAGGCGGCATACTTACTATTTGTACCTGTCTTAACGTTCGGCCATACACAACAGTCTGTCTAGTGAGCAAATTTCAAATACTTAGACAAATTTGATTAAAATGAGCCGGCCATAAAAGACCAGCAGAATATTCAAAACCCCGGCCCCCTGGCCGGGTAATTACAAAGCAAACGGCACGCAGGCCGTGAAAAGAAAAAATATACTTAAAGCTTAAGAAGGGGGCAGTTCAGTATCAGCAGCAGCCGCCTGGTCAGCACTCTTCTTGCTGGACTCGGCCTTCGCTGCATCATCTTTTGATGCCTTTCCCCCAAGTGGCACAAGCGCCACAACAGGCTCTTCCTCCTCCAACGCAACGTCCATCGCCTCTTCTTCAGCAGCCGCCAGGATCTGTTGATTATATATTTCCGAACACTGGCGGTACGTTCTTTCCCATGAGGCAAAGTCGGCACTGGGGAACAGTCGTTCCCAGGTCATGCGTTGGATTTGGGCGGAGTCTTCCACCATCTCCCGGACGAGCTCTTGTTTTTCTTGCTCGGCCTTGTCCGAGAGCTCTTGGGTAAGACTCTTCTCCTGGTTCACCAGGCGTTCTTTTACGTTAGCCAAAGATTTCTCCATGGCTTCGTAAGAGTGCATTTTCTGGCGAAGGGGTTTCAGCTCGGCTTTAAATTTGGTGACGGTCCCCTCCAGCTCGTCAACCTTCTTTTGGGCCGCCTCTAGCTGAGCCCGAACAGCGGCGGTCGCCTGCGCCTGATAATAAAGAAGATCAATGGTCAGTACTTCATTTTGGGCAATTTGAAACATTGCTTTATCACAGCTGGAGGCGGCCATAGCCTTTGCGGCCTTTACCTCTTTGTTTTTCCGATCAATCGGCTTGCGAAGGCTGTTGACTCGGAGCAGGGCCTAAGTACAAAGAAAAACAGGCGTCAGTTTCCAATCATAAGGGTTAACAGGCGTCCTGGAACTTCAAAAGGGTATACCTCAGCTAGGATCCCCGAAATTCCATCGAGGTCAAGGGTGCCGGCACCCTTGACCGCCTCCCTGTCAGAGGGAGGAACTACTTTAACCATTGACTTGGCTACCTCAACCAAGTCAAGTCCCTGGGGGCCGGCTGCATTAAGCAGAAGGAAAAACAAGTTAGACCTAATCAAGAAGGAAGCAAGAGTGAGTTTTTACAAGCAAGTGTCCATACATCTAGGCGGCCCCGCCTGGGTTTTTGAAGAAGTGGCCGGCTGCTTCTCAGCCGCCACTGTTTTCCTGGAAGACCCAGGAGAGCTTGCAACAGTCGTTCTCCGGGCCTTGGGGTCCGGCTGTTGCGAGGAAGAAGCCCTTGGAGTGCCAGACTGAAAACAAAAAGAGTTAGTATATGCATAATACAACTTAAAGGGGAAGAGTTTTCAAAGCTTACCAAGGGTGCCTCCTTGCTGGGGGAGTCGGCGTACGACTGCTTCATTAGCGAAACCCGCAGCATGGCCGCCGCAGTCTTAGATGCTGTTATTTTACTCATGGCGTCGGCTGAAAGAAATAAACAGCAAAGTTAGTAAAAATCCCAAGTAAACAAGGCGTGAGAAAACAGAGTATTCGTCAGGCCGGCTACCTCTAGAGCACCGACTGCCGAGGCCACAGGCGGCCAAGAAGTACTCATCATAGAGCCACTTGAAGCTCGGGACGCAGTGTAGGGGTACTTGCTCTCGTACCCCTGAAGTAGAGTTCACCCTAGTCTCTACTTTGAAGAGTCCTTTGTCTAGGATCTCTCTTTTAGCCTTTGGGGGAACAGGCGGCATGCTGCGGCCGCCTGCAAGAAGAGGCGGATCCCTGTTCCACTTGTTAAAACGTTTGTTCAGCTCCGTGTCTGAACTCTCGATAATAAGGAAGGTGTTCCGCCAATCCTTCCATTTGTTTGCCTTACCTCTCGTCATGAGGTAACCCCTGTGGCTTGTTAGTTGATACCAGCCGGTACCTCCCGACTTAGGGGTCCGGCTGAGATAGTTCATGTGGGCGAAAGCCTCAAAACTTGGCTCCACCCCGTTCAGTTCGCACCCGGCCACATAGCCGAGTACGTTTACCCAAGAGTTGGGGGCTAACTGCCATAACCCCAGATCATACCCATCTAAAATCCGCTGAACAGCCGGATGTAATGGGAAGCGCAGACCAGCTTTGATGGCCGCCACATAGCAGCCAAAACAGCCGTCACCATAGCTGGTACCAGCCGGCCAGACGACAGTATCTTCTGGATCCGGCACAAACAGTAAATACTCCGGGCTCATTTTGTGGTTAGCAATAAAGCTCGCCACGTTGTCTCGCATGGTTGCGATCCGGCCCCGGGGCACCCTGCAGTAGTAGGGGGTGTTTTCCTCTCTGTAAGAGGCGGACGGCTCTGCCCAATTATCCCCCTTCTCCACTGCATGGGAACTTCTCGCCTCTTGTAGGCGGTTATGTTTTTCTTCTGAGTCAGAAGAACTATGGTCAGAAGAACTATGGTCAGAAGAGCTGGAATCGGACTCGTCCCCTGACGAGTCCGAAGAGGACGACTCCTCCCCTCTCCTAGAGGGGCCCGCCTCCTCTCCCTTAGAAGGAGCAGAAGGTAAATTAGACATGTCCACGGTTAGATGAGAAGGGAACACCTTGGTCCCTCTCTCAGAACTGTCAGCTTGACAGTCGCCTCGTTCCACATCTGGCGCCTGGTCAGATGTTTCGCTAAGGAGTACCCTTTGGGAGGAGCCGTCTGAGTTTGATATTCTAGCAGTCTTTTTTGTTCTGGCCATCACGTTCTGCATAGACACAGATTCAGTCGGACTTTGTATAAAGGGCAAAGATGGGTCCAGAAAAGGGCAGGCGGCACTCCCAGTCCTAGATTCAGCCGTCCCCGGTGACCGGCTGATCACTAACTTAGGGCGTGTCGTGTGCTTCCATGGTGCCATTTCAAAAAATAAAAAGAAAATTAAGAGTAAGAGAACTGAGTTACCTGAACGGATGACAGTTGATGAAGTCCTGAAAGTTCGGGTCAGTCGGCTTGTCAGAACAGGCGGTAGGCAGAAAAAGTCCGAAAATGTCAGATCAAGTTCAGGGGTCCGAATGTTCTCGCAAAAATTCTCAAATGTGAAAATGACCGAAGTCAGCACTTCCTTTTATAGGCAAAATGAGAAGGCGAAGGGTCGCTTCCGAATTCAAATTTGGGCGGGAGAATCTCCCGGCCGTCTGCAAGGTGACGCCTGTAACGGGCCGTCGCCTGTCACCGTGCGACACCTGTCACAGGCGACACGTGACCAGTCGCGTGCCACCTGTGAGGGGCAAATGATTAGGGGATTTTTATCCACCAAGCGCCGTTTGACAAGTGGACCAACCAGGTTCCGCCACGCGTCCTCCACGGACCACTTAAGACACGCCACGTGTCCACCCATGCCAAATGGGACAACCGGCCATCAAGGCCCATTTCAGTCTAGAAGCCCGATCGGCCCTAGGTTTACCTTAAACCTAGAGAGTTGCACGCTTCCCAAGGCTATAAATACTCGATTAATCCTCATTAATCAAGGGACCGAATAATTTACAGAACACACTAATAACCGGCTGATCTCGCTAGCAAAGCAGATTACCTACATTAAATACTCTCACCTAGAGAGACCTTATTACTTTAATTTCTGTATTAATTACTCCTTAATCAGGTACTAACTTGACCGTTGGAGGCGGAGCTCTCAGGAGTCTCCGTTATTTTGCAGGTACAGGCGTCCGGTTCCAGTCTCGGAATTGTAACTCTCCCGCAGGACATCAGAAAACCCCGAAACAAAAGCCTTAAAAAAAATTGTTTGGGATGGGATTCAATCCCAACTCCCTCATGAAAAAAACACTACTCCTTAACCAATATAACAAGCCTTGTTTACTAAAATTTATGTCTCTTTAATAATATATGTAAGGAAATTTTGCAAAAAACCACCTTTTAAATCTTGTTTTTTGCATTTAACCACCTTTTAAAAAAAATGTTGCAAAAAATCACCAATTTTAAAAATTTTGTTGCAACTTACCACCAATTCAATGTAAAACAAGTGATAAATTTGGCTAAAAAAGTGGTAATTTGCAACAAAATTTTTAAAATTGGTGGTCTTTTGCAACATTTTTTTTAAAGGTGGTTATTTGCAAAAAACAAGATTTAAAAGGTGATTTTTTTGCAAAATTTCCTATATGTAATAATTTTAGGGGGGCCACAGTATAGAAAACATAAACTACAAATCTGGGCCGGGGAGGCTGGGCCTCCACCAGCCCCTCTTCCCTCCGCCCCTGATCATAAAAGCCTCCCAAAACAGTGATACTCAAGCCTAAGGATAGCCATCATACTAGATTTCTTTTTGTCCTTGATACATTTCAAAGTGTTGTGTGCCATGTCATATCACAAGATCCAAACATTAGCAATAATATTGGTCAAAATTGTAGTGATACTGAGATTTCCATGGAAGGAACCAAATAGTTAGCTCATATCAGGTTTATGCTAATGTAGGGAATTTTTCAACTCCCGCCTTACCGTGGGTCATGTTTTTAAGCATGGCGGCGCTCTAAGGGAAAGAAGCTAGAAATAAAAGAGTCGCCAACAAAGTTTAGGAACTTGTAAACCGTTCACGGGTGTGAAAGTTACACCTCATTCACAATCACAAAGATTGCTAACTCCATAGTGGTCTGGAACCATGACTGGATGTTCGGGTATTATGGGTCGAATCTAGCCTAAAAGTGATTGAACCCGCCCTAAATAGGCCTCTACTTAATTCTGATGATATTCATGTGCACTTTTTTTTATCAACATACATACATTAAATTAATCATAAATCTATTTAATCTACGGTAATTGATTATTAATGCACAATCAAATCTATTATTGGTTTTAATTTGAAATAAAATCATATTAAACCTAAATCTAATTATTAATTATCTTATTAGGCGTGATTTCAAGTACAAATTCTCCTTAAACCTGCATAAATGGCGTGATCAAGCAATAACAATAAATCATGAATAATCAAGCAATATATGACTTATTTAACAATCATCAACATAAAAGCATCATCGAAATATCGTTAGTAGTAAGATCTTAGGCATGATACTAAACGAATTAGCATGTCACTAATAACATAATCAAAGTGTTAACCTAAATTAAACATGATGGTAGAAATCAAAATCACATCCTAAGCATGATTTCTACTCCAAAATCAAAAGAGTAATTAAGTAATTAGAGTACTTACTCTAATGCCTCAACTCTCTTACTATTAAACAATACACACGTTAGTAAAATTCAAGAAAGTTAAATCAATAAACTAAATTAAATAAATTTACTAGGAATTGAAATATAGATGGGACCAAACCCTTAGAACTATTAACCTTTCACGTTGGGGTCGAAGTCAACATCGAGTTTGGCTTGGAGTATTCAAATTTTGCATATAAGTTGTTGTGAATGATTTTGGAAAATATCCAGGATATGTTTAAGCTAAGGCTAAGAACATTGGAGTTAAAAATTCCTGGTTGATGATGGAATTTTCGAGGCTAACTCTTGATGATTGTTGACGGGAATTGTTAATGATTTGAACGGGGAAAAGGTCCTCTATTTGTAGGGAAAAAAGAGAGTCGAAATGATCAGAAAATATTAGAATTCGAATGGAATAAAACACCTTTTCACCCGACGCGATAGGCTTATCACACCGCGTTGTCTGTCGCGCCGCGATAAGGCTGATGTGGCACAATGGTTTTGTTGATAATATTTTTTTTAAAGAGTTTGAATTATAATGGGTTTTTTATGCAAAAGATATCTGGATGTATTTGAATCCGGATAGAACAAGGATTATCAAAAGGAGGACTTTTATTATATTTCAATCTCTTTGATATTTAAAAGACGAATTAGAACCTTTTAGAAACTTCTACAAGAATCCTAATTGATTTATGATTAGGAGTATGACTATATAGGGCCTGTAGACACCCATTTGTGTCTCCCCAAAACCAAACCCGGTGATGAGTACCTTTCGCGTCGAATCATAATCGAATGAAGCGAAAGTGTAGAAAGTCTAGTGTTGCGGATAGTTTTAATTTCTTTTCTCTTTTCTCTGTTTTTGAAAACTTATTTTAAGAAAACAGTCAATCCAGTTTAGTTTGTCCATGATATGGGTCCAATAGTAGTGTAGTTGGATGGGGTTTGACAAGACCTTTCCAACGATATATTATAAGCCCAATTCCGATGAATATTGAGGAAGTTATGGCCAATTTACAAAATTGGGCCCGGTTTGAGCCTTATATGCGGCCCAATGATCTAGGGGAGGGCCTAATATGATTTATCATTCCTAATGCAATTAGGAGGAATGGTTTTAGTCTTCTAGATTCTTCTAGAAGGTTCTTTCCATTCCAAATTCAATTAGCATTGATAAATTGACTTTTGTTGACTTTTCAGAGTTTTAATTAAAATCAAAAAGCATTTTCGAGGAAAAGATACGATTTTATCCTCCTAAACGGAAAAACTTATCTGATTTTCGAAAAGCGTCAAAAACAGGCCTGGCGCTTGACGCCAGGCATTGGCGCCTGGAGCTAGGCCTGGCGCCAGTTATTGGCGCCTGGCGCTAATGTTGGCGCCTGGCGCCAGTTAGCCAGCGTTGGCGCCAGCTCTGTTTCAGTTGCGCTAGACTCTGTTTTGTTAATTTTATCTTTTTGGCTGATTTTCTCTATAAATAACGTCGTAAAAACTCCGTTTTCATTCACCTACAATCAGTTTTCAATTCTCTTTCATTCTCTTTAATCATTCGCTAATTCTCATCAAGATTTCCTTCATCCTTCATCCATATCTCTCTCTCTAAAATTGCTTTTACATACAAAATTCCGCATTCACAAGATCTAGAAACACCTAGCCATATTCGAAGTTGCCTTCGCCCTAGACGTGAAAGGTTTAATTTCTGAGGGTTTGGTCCCAAATCTCTATTTCAATTATTTAATTTAATTTTTGTTTATTATTTTCCTTGAAGTTACTAACGTGTGTATTTTGTTATTAGAAAGAGGTACGAGGCATCAAAGTAAGTGCTTTAATGGTTTTATTGATGTTATGATGTAGAAATCATGTTTATATTGTTATTATGATATTGCTAGTATCATGTCTAGGGTAATTTTAATATTAAATATGATTGTTACGATGCCTTTTATTTTCTTCCTAATATTTATGATTGTTAGTATCATGTTAGGGCTAAAGATTTGATTTTTATTGCTTAGTGACATGCTAGGGTTTGTTATTAATCTTGTTAGTATCATGCCTAGGATCTTGCTATTATTATGCTTTAATATTAACATGAACATGATTATGATTATAATGATTATAATTTATGATGATTATGAATATTATTACGGTTATTATTATGATTATTATGATTATTATTATCTTGATGATTATTTTGATTATTATTATGTTGCTTGATATATTTATTGTTATTGCTTGATCATACCTTTTATGCATGTTTTAAGGGAATTTGGTACTTGTAATCACGCTTAATAAGATAATTAATAATCTTGTTTAGGGTTAATTTGATTATGATTTCAAGTGATCGCCAATAATAGTTTATTTGTGCATTAAATTCAACCAACATAGATAAACAAGTTTAGGGTTAATCCTATTGCTTGCATGTTAATTAAAAAACGCACATGAATACGATCAGAATAAAGTAAAGGCCTATTATTAGGGCAGGTTCAATCTCTTTTAGGTTGGATTTGTACCTTCATCCCCAAACCCTTATTTGGTTCAAGACCTTATGGAGTTGACGATCTCTTGGATCGTTAAGGGGTGTAACCTTCACCCTGTGAACGGTTTACAAGTTCCTAAAACTTGTTGGCGACTCTTTTGCTCTATCTTCTTCCCTTTTGGACGCCACCGTACTTTAGTGTATGATCACAGTGGGGTTCGAGCTAGGGGTTAACGCTTGAAATTTATTCCCTACAGTTTTTAGCGATTCCACTGGGGAGGATTTCTATTTTAATTCCTGAAATTTATTTCGGCAATGATTTAGAATGAGTGGATGAGACTCGAAATGTTCTAAGTATTTCATGTGCGTAATTTTGATTAACATTTTTGTCATATGCATAAAAAAGATCTCATTGGAAAGACCATCCGTAATGAGTTAAAAACATAGGATTTTACACGTAGGAAATTTGAGAAATATCTTTCATAACTAGGACCGAAATTACACCGCGCGAAACTGGAAAATTTTATCAAGCACAGAAAGCTGTTGAGGCATGTGGGAAGTAGCGCCAGGGGCCAGAGCATTGGCGCCAGCATTTTAACCGTAGCGCCAGACGCCAGCATTAGCGCCAGGCGCTACAGCTAAAAGCTGGCGCCAGTCTCTGTTTGCTGGCGCCAACCTCCCCCAATACCGAGCCAGAAATATGCGTTCTAATTTCGACCGGTTTTTCGTATTGTTTGCTCGATCCTACTTCCTGATTGAATTTTTTCTCACTTTTCTGAAACCCATATGTGTTCTACATATGGACATAATCCTCTGGGAATTCATGCTCCATCTACCCGATTGAACGCTCTGTACAACAAAGGGTACATCCGAGATGTTGAATTCACCAAACCATGGAAGCGAGTTTTTTCTAAAGCTCGCGGTGTCCCATTCACTCGCGCCAACCCTTCACGGTTAGGCGTCCGCGCGGTGCATCCGGATAATTAACCATGGACCCTCTATTGACTAAACCATATCCCAAACTTTAGAGAACTAGGGCCATGGATAGGTTGAAAACTCATTGCATCATATTGTGCCTATTTGACTAATTGTGCATTATTTGTTGTGCATATATTTTATATCTCTCCTAACCGTTTGTTTGACTTGTGTTGAGATTAAATAAAATAATGACTTAAAGAACTTTGCCTAATTAATTAATTAATTAATTAATTAATTTGAGTCAATAAAGTCTAATATTTTAATCGGAATTGACCTAGTATGACTTTAGGCATACCCCAGTTGATTAATACCACCGAAAACAGTCCCACACTGAAGCTCCAATATTGGCGCCAAAGTCTGAGCTGTAGCGCCACACTGTGGAGTGTGGCGCCTGGCGACAGCTATTTCGTCTGGCGCCAAGCTGCACATTGTGACGCCAGTTCTGTCGTTTGGCCGACAGTTCGGATTATTGGTCGAGTCATCACCTAGGGTCTAGTTAACCAGTTTACTAATTAATTCGGTTGATTTTCACTGTCAATAACACCTTGTCGAGTCATTAATTGAGTCTAGTCACATAGTCTAGCCACATGGTCATAACACGAGTCTTAACATGTCACCTACACTCACTAGTCTTAGCACATACTTTGAGTACATCACCATGACCATGTCTTAGGTCCATGCATGAGTCGGTCTTTCCGTCATTTGAGTTGGGGGGTACATTCTATTCCTAATTCTTCATATCCCTCCACCTAAATCTTCTTCACATTCTTCCACCTTTCTTCACTTCCTCCATCCATTGCATGCTGAATAAAGCTTGAGTCAAATAATTAACAATGAATATCCCCAAATTCCTTTTCCACAGTACTTGGTCAAGGAGAGAAGGGCGATTAATCAAGGACAACCTTTTTATTCAAGTCTCACTTTTTGATAAACCGATTCGTCAAAAAAGGAAGGCTAAGAAGATAATGGCAACTCAAGAGGAAGTCAATGAGCTTATATTAGGAACCAATTGGTTACCGTGACTGAGACTTTGAAGCTACTCACACTCAAGATCAATGATCCCGTGAAGCAACAACAAATGGACCTTATGCAAGAGAGTCTAAGCAAGCTATCTAGTGACTATAAATTCCAAGGCATGAGTTCACAAGGGGTCTCGCTGGACAAGGAACTTCTTCCACATAAGTTCAACGCCACTGACATCCCTAAATTCAAGGCAACAGATAACCCTTACTTTCATCTAAAGGCTTTTGAAACTATAATGAGCATTAAGGGTATCGATAAGAAGGTTTTCCCCTCTCTGTTCCCACTATCTCTCGAAACCATTTGTCAACAATGGTTCTTTTCTCTCGAGAAAGAAAAAACCTCTTCTTGGGAGTCAATAACAAACGCTTTCATAGATAGGTATAAGTGCAACATCCAAGACGAGATGGACCATAGACAATTTGAGATGTTAAAACAAAAAGAAAACGAAGGGTTCACGTCTTTCTTCAATAAATGGAGGGAAACTTCCGCTAATATGGTCAAGGCTCCTACCGAAAAAGAATCTGTGAGGATGTTTATCAAGAATATCCAAGGGAAGTATTCAAGGCACTTAAAGTACCAACACAATTTACATACTTTCAAGGCTGTCTATAATATAGGCATTGACATTGAAGATGATCTTCTGAAAGATAATAGTGTGAGAGGAAAGAAGAACGACCATCCTTCTTCTTCCTCTCCTATTAATGAAGTACATGCCACAAACGCCTCTAAACCACGAATCCAAAGATCAAAAAGGGTGTTCACTCCACTTGGTATGATTTATGAAACGGCTTTCGAGAATCTACACTACAAAGGACTAGTCATGCCCATAGGGCCCATCAAAGATCCAGTTCCAGAAGCCAGGCCACCTAAGTGGGACCCTAATAAGCACTACAAATATCACCAAGGAAAGGGTCACGACACTGAGGAGTGTTGGAAACTCAAAGAAGCTATTCAAGATCTGATCGATAACAATGAAACTTTTGAGATTCTAGCCATCGAAGAAAGTTAAGCATCCTTCGATCCATTACTTCTTATCACACCTGTAGGAGAGCCCATGATCAAGACAGCTTATATAACCTTTCTCGATGAGGTGGCCATGATTGGGGAGGATGAAAGTCTATTCTTAGATAATACCAAGGAAGACTCGTCAAGTCTAAAAGAGGACGTTCGAAAACTGCAAGATGTCGTTGCCATGCTCTTGAATGTGGTAGAAGGATTAGCAAATCGGGTGATGGCCATCGAACAAAATTCTCGCCAAGGGTTTAATGAAAAACTCAATGCTCCTAAGCCACAGGAAAAACGGACCTTTGAAGAATACACACCAATAGGAATGACTTACAATGAAGCTTTTGACTGTCTTCACGATCAAGGTCAAGACCCTCCATCTGAAAAACGTTTTCCCAATTGGGATCCAAAATCCTATCGCCGATACCATAGAAGTCGCGGTCACACTACTGAAAAGGGCCTCGCCCTCAAGGATCGTGTTCAAGTCTTCAGTGATTCAAATCTCCTTCATGTTCCTCCGCGCGACAAGAAGGCCAAGATTAGTAACAATAGTAACAGTGGCTGTAAAGGGAAGAAGAACGACTATCCTTCTTCTTCCGAAAACACCTACTCTAGCAACAGTGTTGGTACTTTTGACCTTAGTGAGATCCTAGCCATGGGTAATCGAAAGCAACCAAAAAGAGAATTCACTCCTATTAGAATTAGCTACGATGATGATTTCGATCGACTCCATGCCAAGGGAATCATTAATCCCATTGGACCTATTCAAGATCCCCAACTTAAGAAAAGATTGCCTAGTTGGAATCCAGACGAACACTGCAAGTACCATCAAGGTAGGGGTTATGCTACTGAGAGCTGTTGGAAGCTAAAGGAGGTTATCCAACATTTGATTGATAACAACAAGCTTCTCATGCCTCCAGTTTATAAGAAGAGTGAGTGATGATAAAGGAAATAACACAAGACAAGAGCCGAGCTTCAACGACAAGATTTCGTGACCTCTTTTTTCTATTTCTTTTTCATTTTTTCCTTTCCCCAATAAGTCTAGCATAGAAACCTTTTCTTTTCCTTTAGATTAATTTTGTAGTTTTTTTTTCCTTTTCCCCTTTTTAATAAAATGAGCATTTATTTCCTTATATATGATCATTTCATTGCATTGCATTAAAAAAAAATCCATGTCGAATTGAGCACAAGGTATACCAATGATTTGAGGCACCCCTTGTAGCCACATCATATCTCCTTTCACCTTTCAATTATACATCCTTTCTTCATAAACCACTTTGAGCCTCGTCTAACAATAGACCTTTCTTTTTTCAACCTACATCTACCTAACCTTGGGATGGGATGGTGTGTAACTTATGCAATTTCAAAAGGCTTGAGCGAATTCAAAATAGCAAAAAAAAAAAGCAAAAAATAATCATAAAAGTGTACAAAAGGGTAAGTGTTCCAATGTCTTTGATATGAAAATATCTTTGATAAGAACACGTCTCAGATTGCATCTCTTATCGAGTGCTCGGTACCGTGCCTGAGAAACATGAATGCCAAGTGAGTGATAGACCGCATGATCGGGATTGCCCACACTTATAAAAATAAAATAGATGCTAAAGCAAAAGATAAAAAAGAGCTAAAAAAGAGTAGAAACTCAAGCATAAATATAAAGATTCAAAAGCAAGGTTGCACACCTTGGGGGCTTATCTAGGGTCTTGAGCCTTTATCCCCTTCTTTAAACCTTTAGCCTAACCACGTTACAACCCTTAAAAAGACCTTTTTGAGGTATACACACTTGTGCGAGGTTCGGCTAGAGCTACGTTCGGCCTGATTCCTAACGGATACCTAGGCAACCTCACATCGAGGTGCAGCCGTAATAAACATGCATTCATATTCACATTCACACACTCACACTATGATCATATCAAGGGATCTCCAATACTCATCCCTATTCACTTAGAGCTAGACTTGGGGGCTTGATCCCTACATCATTATCTTACCTAGCCTAAGAGTCACCATCATTTGACTCTTCTTGAAATAATATTTTCCCACACACTTAGCCCTTGCGGCCCAACTTTAGTGTCACTATCACACACATCACACATACATGACCAAATATACTTCCCTTAGGAACCCTTTGTCATGAAATCATAACGTTGAAGTATGCCTTGTCATATCAACATCACTCATCAATCATAATTGTCATTGCATCATGAAGTATGAAGTGCTTTGCCTCCGTGCCTAAGTTACCCTAATACTTTCATTGAGTTAACCATTGAGATAGTCTAGGATGGATTAATCCTTGCACCTTGAGAGATAGTATCAAATGACATTTGACTAAGCTCGTTCAACATGCATTCGAAAGCTTCTTTCTTTTTCACGTCTTTCTTTTTCGGGAGAAAGTCGGTACCCTCCACAAAAATGACGGAAAATTTTTTGAAAAATTGCATTTTCGAGTCGCACAATCACATTACAATGCACACACGCGTCATGAGTCACACGTGTCATTTCACTTCGAGTCGAGTCAACCTCGAGTCAATCACAGAGAGTCAAGTTTATACCTTGAGTCGTGTCAAGTCGATGAGTCAAGCAATGCTAAACCTTAGGTCAACCCTATGATGATTAAAGAAATTGGCAAAGTTCTATAGTCAAAATAAATACAGGTGCAGCAGAATAGGGAAGACCCTACTCCAATTCTTAGCGCCAGAGATATTTCAGCAGCGACAGAGCTCGAAGCCTCTTAGAAAGGTGATTTCAACCTCATACAACAATTTCGGGTTCCTTGGTACGCCAGTTAGCCCCTATAAGCAATTTAACATAATTAAGTAATCAGTTTGATTACAATCATAATAAGTGGTCGACCTGATGAAAGATCGTCTCACTTAGATTAAAGCGCCTAAGAATTGGCTCATCACGGATACACCGACGTACTGGTTTTAGCGGAAGTAAAGTTCAGGCGAGCTTTAGAGATCGACAAACGTTGGTCTTCGGAAATTTCTTCTTCAGAATATTATCGCAACAAATGTTCAAGTACCGAAGCTCTATTGTTCAGAGACGCGTGAACATTTCCATCAAGCTCTTTTGTTCAGAGACGCGTTGGGCATATCAATCAAGCTCTTTTGTTCAGAGACGCGTGGACAATCCTTCTCAAGCTCTTTTGTTCAAAGACGCGTGGACATTTCATTCAAGCTCTATTGTCCAGAGACGCGAGGGCATATTATTCAAGCTCTTTTGTTTAGAGACGCGTGAACATTTCCATCAAGCACTTTTGCTCCAGAGACGCGTGGGCATATCATTCAAAAGCTCTTTTGTTCAGAGACGCGTGGACGTATCATCAAAAGATCTCCTATTTTCAAGCTCTTTTGCTTAGAGACGCGTGGGCATCCTATTATCAAGCTCTTCGTTTAGAGACGCTGGACACATCATTCAGAAGATCATATAAAAAAGAAGCTCTTTGTGTTAGAGACGAGTGAACATCGAAACAGCAAGGTGGCATTCCCTAGATTGTGGAGAATTGTCACAAACAACTGAGGATTGTTTCAAGAGAAGCAATCTTCGATAGTATTCCCTTGGACGTGGAATATTATCAAAGCGGAGGAGGATCGTTTCAGGCGAAGCAATCTTCTATATTGGAAGCAGTTACAGGCGTAGCGGTTTTCAAGCGGGATGGCATTCTCTAGCTTGCAGGAGGTTATCAAAATTACAGTAAAGCGGCAACAATCGGTTACTTTCAGAGACGTGTGCTCGACGGTGCAAGATACGCGTTTCTTAACTCTTTTATCTGTTTAACTAATGCTAGTTTGCAGGTATCAGCGTTACAAGAGTGATTTAGGATCGCAGAACGTTCTGAATCATTCTCCGTCCCTATCGCTACTTTGACTTTTGTTTTTGAAACTTGCGTTTCTCCAAACTCAGTCAAAGTGGGGGCTTCTGTAGACACCAATTTGTGTCTCCCCAAAACCAAACCCGGTGATGAGTACCTTTCGCGTCGAATCATAATCGAATGAAGCGAAAGTGTAGAAAGTCTAGTGTTGCGGATAGTTTTAATTTCTTTTCTCTTTTCTCTGTTTTTGAAAACTTATTTTAAGAAAACAGCCAATCCAGTTTAGTTGGTCCATGAGATGGGTCCAATAGTAGTCTAGTTGGATGGGGCTTAACAAGACCTTTCCAACGATATATTATAAGCCCAATTCCGATGAATATTGAGGAAGTTATGGCAAATTTACTAATCTGGGCCCGGTTTGAGCCTTATATGCGGCTCAATGATCTAGAGGAGGGCCTAATATGATTTATCATTCCTAATGCAATTAGGAATGGTTTTAGTCTTCTAGATTCTTCTAGAAGGTTCTTTTCATTCCTAATTCAATTAGCATTGATAAATTGACTTTTGTTGACTTTTCAGAGTTTTAATTAAAATCAAAAAGCATTTTCGAGGAAAAGATACGATTTTATCCTCCTGAACGGCAAAACTTATCTGATTTTCGAAAACGCGTCAAAAACAGGCCTGGCGCCTGACGCCAGGCATTGGCGCCTAGAGCTAGGCCTGGCGCCTGACGCCAGGCATTAGCGCCTGGAGCTAGGCCTGGCGCCTGGCGCCAGTTATTGGCGCCTGGCGCTAATGTTGGCGCCAGTTAGCTAGCGTTGGCGCCAGCTCTGTTTCAGTTGCGCAAGACTCCGTTTTGTTAATTTTATCTTTTTGGCTGATTTTCTCTATAAATAACGTCGTAAAAACTCCGTTTTCATTCACCTACAATCAGTTTTCAATTCTCTTTCATTCTCTTTAATCATTCGCTAATTCTCATCAAGATTTCCTTCATCCTTCATCCATCTCTCTCTCTCTAAAATTGCTTTTACATACAAAATTCCGCATTCACAAGATCTAGAAACACCTAGCCATATTCGAAGTTGCCTTCGCCCTAGACGTGAAAGGTTTAATTTCTGAGGGTTTGGTCCCAAATCTCTATTTCAATTTTTTAATTTAATTTTTGTTTATTATTTTCCTTGAAGTTACTAACGTGTGTATTTTGTTATTAGAAAGAGGTACGAGGCATCAAAGTAAGTGCTTTAATGGTTTTATTGATGTTATGATGTAGAAATCATGTTTATATTGTTATTATGATATTGCTAGTATCATGTCTAGGGTAATTTTAATATTAAATATGCTTGTTACGATGC
Source organism: Chenopodium quinoa (assembly GCF_001683475.1). Classification (NCBI taxonomy): domain Eukaryota; kingdom Viridiplantae; phylum Streptophyta; class Magnoliopsida; order Caryophyllales; family Amaranthaceae; genus Chenopodium; species Chenopodium quinoa. Next base: position 17,049 of record NW_018742874.1, read on the forward strand.
CTTTTATTTTCTTCCTAATATTTATGGTTGTTAGTATCATGTTAGGGCTAAAGATTTGATTTTTATTGCTTAGTGACATGCTAGGGTTTGTTATTAATCTTGTTAGTATCATGCCTAGGATCTTGCTATTATTATGCTTTAATATTAACATGAACATGATTATGATTGTAATGATTATAATTTATGATGATCATGAATATTATTACGGTTATTATTATGATTATTATGATTATTATTATCTTGATGATTATTTTGATTATTATTATGTTGCTTGATATATTTATTGTTATTGCTTGATCACACCTTTTATGCATGTTTAAAGGGATTTTGGTACTTGTAATCACGCTTAATAAGATAATTAATAATCTTGTTTAGGGTTAATTTGATTATGATTTCAAGTGATCGCCAATAATAGTTTATTTGTGTATTAAATTCAACCAACATAGATAAACAGGTTTAGGGTTAATCCTATTGCTTGCATGTTAATTAAAAAACGCACATGAATACGATCAGAATAAAGTAAAGGTCTATTATTAGGGCAGGTTCAATCTCTTTTAGGTTGGATTTGTACCTTCATCCCCGAACCCTTATTTGGTTCAAGACATTATGGAGTTGACGATCTCTTGGATCGTTAAGGGGTGTAACCTTCACCCTGTGAACGGTTTACAAGTTCCTAAAACTTTTTGGCGACTCTTTTGCTCTATCTTCTTCCCTTTTGGACGCCACCGTACTTTAGTGTATGATCACAGTGGGTGAGCTAGGGGTTAACGCTTGAAATTTATTCCCTAAAGGCCTAAATAAGATATTTGGACTCCATATAATCATTTGTACGGATTAAAGGTGGGCTTAGGCTCGGTTTGGGCTTGGTTTAGTAATTTGGCTATAACTTATTCGTTTTAAGTCAATTTTGGGTTTATAATATATCATTGGAAAGATCTTTAAAATCCCCATTTAAGTAAGTAATAATTGGACTAAGAACATGAACCAAAATAATCTGGTTTGGACTTTATTTATGATTTGGATACAAAATGAATGAGTTTAAGGACATGAATGGTTTTCGATTTAAAGGCATGAAATGAATGATTTTAGATTAAAAAAATTTAGGTAAGGTTAGGAATACGGTCAAGGCTTAAGGAAACTCCACAAGATTCTTCAACTCTTTACCGAACTCGTTAATCAAAGACGAGAAAGGTACTCATCACTGGGTTTGGTTTTTGGGTAGACATAATAAGGTGTCTATAGCTAATAAACTTAGCTTCAACAACAGCTACTAGCCCCAACTTCTATTTTTGGATAGATTCGGGAAGTATTCGATATCAAGATTTGTAACACCCCGGATTTACTAACTAATAATAAATAATAAATAAAGGAAAAATAGACAACCTTGAAATAAAATTGGAGAAGCATACACCTAAATCGGAGGTATCAACGCCACACTCAACAACTTGTCAAGTGTTAAGGCTTACAAAATCCCAATTGTACAACTCAATAAATCTAGGTGAACTATGTATACAACTTTACAAACTTGTTATAACAAACTAATCGAAACACTTGAGCTCCTTTAGCTACGACCACTTGATCAACCTGTTTAGACAAACTTGACTGCTTACCATTAAGGACAAATTCCAAAATATATCGTCGCAGGACCACCATAAGAAAAAGACATGTCCACAAACACAATTAGCACAACAAACAAACACACACACGTTAGCAAAAAGTTAAGTAATCACCACATATCAGAATACAAAGAAAAATATAATAATTCATATTACTAGCTCATCAATTAATCAATATAGTTCAAAACTACATTACACATTGTACTCTAAAAATAACCTTTGTCTGACTCAACCTCGAATATTAATACAATCATTCACTCAATTAACTCATAACCAATAAGTGTGCCATGCTTTTTGTTCTATACTTAGCCTTGGACATGAGTAATTCGAATAAATAAATCAACAAGTATAAAAACTTGATACTCTCATTAATAAGAAAACACCTTGAACTAGACCACATACAAGCCAAATCCCACTGTAGAGACCATAGAAAAATAAATAAATAAATAAAGTTTGTACCTCATTCTTAACACATGGTTATCATCCTCTTACCAACATCTCAAGGACTAGGTATATAACGGCGAGCCTCAAACCAAGAACAAGATAATAATTCTCAACCTTTTGATCTCATACTTGATCAAATAATCATTCCAAATTAATAAAGTAGTATCTCAATAATGGCACAGGTTTCCAAATAATATAAAAAACATAACATATTCAGTTCACAAAAATATCTCAACGGGCAAACATACTAGTTTCCAATCATAATTAATTCTCAACCCAAGATTATATTAGTAAACCCTAAAACCTCAAAGCAAAACTCCCTAGAACAACAACATTAAAACCTAGCATAATAACACAATCAATATAAAAACACTAGTAGTAATAACGCAATTAAATATGATCAAATCATATAATTATATACATGAATCATACCTATCAATAGCAAATCAGACAATAATTATATAGAACAATTGAGATAGTGTGATTACATATAATATAATAAACGATGATACAACTAAATAATTATCGAACTACCATAGTGTATGTGATTACATATAATAAACAATACAACTAAATAATTATCCAACTACTCCAAAAGATTGATATAGTGTGATTACCTTTTCAACGTTTTCAACGTATCGCAATAGAACTATGATATACAATACAGGGACATAATAGTTCGGTAACATTGCAATTCAAGGCTTTGGTTTTACAAATTTTCTGTGAAGCTTGTTAATTCACAGCTTTGTAATCATCATATAAATAATAATGATGGTGGAGATTAGAGAATAAAAAAACATTAACAGATGAATCAAAATTTGGTTTGGTTCATTTCACGCACAGCCAAAGGAAAACGACGGTCCTTTTCTTTTTAAAATAAAATATCTTTTAAGAGTTAATAGTTTTAGGGTTTAAAATAATTTATGTAAGTTTTAGATTGTAGGGTCCTATCTAAATAAAATAGGGTTTTAAAACTTTTCGAACTCTAAATTAAAAATATGAAATTAGGGAAGTTATTTAATAAATAAAAATAATCAATTTTCTTATAAAAATATATTATATAAAATCGTAAAATATTCGAGTATTACAAGATTAGATAAAATTCAAAAGGACATCTACTCCTTTGGTATGAGCATAATATATCCGCTCCTTTGATGTTAGATTAAGTCAATCTTTGCCTAAATATATATGCCTATTACTATCAGTCTTATAATCAAGTTGCATCATGAACGCATTAGTCCTCAAACTCATCTCTTGGATCCAGTCACTGATTGCTTTAAATTCCCAGCTCATTAGGTAATTAATTAGCCTGATTCAGCCTCGGCCTCTAAATTATTTTACATCCCAAACAATTTTTAAATCCTGAAACTCAGCAGTAATGTCAGAACTATCAACAACACATAACATACGGATCGGAGTACAAATATACTTATAGTACCAAGTCATAAAATTGTGATTAAAACAATTATAACATTACAACATATTATAATATATACTTGTATCAACTTTCTATGTAATTATTATCCTTCCATATTTTTTAGTGATTGTTAGCTAACCAAAATGTTGCATTTGTGTATAACTAAAAAAATATCCCACATATATGCAGATGTAGGTATGTAATGTATATAGTAAAAAAAAATCTAGTAAATTAACCCCAAAAAGAAAGGAGAATTTTTTTTTAAAAATTAACAACAACAACAACAAAAAAAAAAAAAACCTTACAAAACATCTTTAATTTTTTCCCAAGAAAGTGAACATCTTTCTGAATCTATTTGCTGATAAAGTAACCTTTTTTGTTAATTAGCATCAGAAACACCTGCATCTATCAACATGCTTACAATGTTCTTGACAAAACCAAAATGTGCAATTTTTTTCCAAGCATGATTGTAACTACTAAGTGATTTTACATTATTTTAATAATCACAAAATTTCATGATCTAAACATAATTTTAACCCATGATCAATTATATATTAAATAAAAGTAGCTAGGTTTCTACCAGGAACACATACAAGGCAAGGGAAACAAACTTAAGCCTATAATTCAAGTACAATTTATTAAATTCGAAATTGTTTAACTATATATAATAAAATCCAAAACAAACTACAACAATACTTTGTAGTTATCAAAAATTGTAATTAGTCAATCCAACATCAAAATTGACCAATTACTTCCTCCGTGTTTTAATAAGTGTTACACTTTGACCGGCACAAAATTTAGATAATTTAATTGACTTAAATAAAATAAGAGGTAAGTGGGGTATTTGGAATATTAATAAATTATAAAAGAAAAATAATGGGGTTAATAGTTTATTGAAAAGTAATGAATATAAGAGAAAATATATAATAAAAAAAAGGTAGTGGTGGGTTTAGGTGGCCTGAGAACCATAAGAGGAGATAGATATAATATTTAAATGTAGTTTTTTTCCAAAAAAAAAGGAGTGTAACACTTATTAAAAACACGACCTTATTTGATAAGTGTAACACTTAATTAAAACATGAAGGGAGTACAAAGAATGAATTCACTTGAAAGGTAAAAAGTCAATAGGGACTTACGAGTGAAATTACGAGAACAACGAGGACTTCAGCACCATTAGGGTGAGTAAAAATTGTTAGTACCAGAAATTGGAATCATCGGGTTCAGTTCCGGTTTCGGACCCACCGGGTCCTAACCGGAATCATACAAACTTAATTGTCC
>NW_018742875.1:0-27774 GCF_001683475.1 Chenopodium quinoa
TGATTTGGATTCATTTGAGAAGTATTGGGTTGAGATATGGAAAGCTAGGGTCACCCCAAAGTCCGTCATTTTCTTTGGAGATGCTGCTCAACAACGCTGCCTTCACGAAGCCTTCTGGTTCACAGACATCTCCTAGAAGACTCACAATGCCCATGCTGTGAGATGTCTCCTGAAACAGCCATTCATGCTGCAATCTTATGCCCAAGATCTCATCAACTTTGGCGAAGAAGTGGCTGCCTTGAATTGCTCTATCCCTAGTATCATCGGATTCCTTTGGGGAAGTCTTGATTGAATGGGCAAACAAGCTCCTAGAAGACGTTTATCAAAAGAGCCTATTCCTCACTTGGTTCATCTGGTACCGTCGGAACAAGTGGGTTTTTGAGAAAGAATGGGACCCGGATGAGGCTCTACTTCTTCGACACAGCAAGTTGGTTGTTGACTATGGAGAATATGCTGAACGGATTTATGGGGGAATTACTCAACCTTCCGCCCCAGCAAGTAGAACGAAATGGGAGCCCCCTCCTCAATTTGCGAAGGTGAATGTGGATGCAGCAATTTTGGAAGACGGATGGATGGGCTTAGGGGTGGCTGCCAGAGACAGCAGGGGTGCCATTTTATTCTCGGCAGTTAAGCGAGTTAGAGCCACCTGGGAACCTCTGATTGCTGAGGGGAATGGCAGCTCTGTTTGGGATCCGGAAAGCAAAGGAGCAAGGCTTGAGGGACATCGTTTTAGAATCTGATTCACTTGTGCTGATCACGAAGTTGAAAAAGGGAGTTTTCTCTTATGCTGCTATAGATAGTGTATTAGAAGATATTGCCTTTACTTGTTCGAATCTAAATGCTGTAACATGGTCTCATGTTAAGCGTGATAGGAATTTTGTGGCTCATCACCTAGCTAGAATAGCGCCGAGTAGTCTAGAAGTCTTATGGGTTTTTTTCAACTCCGGGTGAGATAACCCCGTATGTACTGTTGGACACTCTATCTATGAATTAATGCACTATCTGCTTTCTTTCAAAAAAAAATAAAAAATGCTATTGTTTAATTTTTTTTATGTTAAGTGCTTTTATACCCTCTTTAGGGACCTGCCCCTCTTTCTCCTCAATAATTATAAAAAAAAATATTTTAAGATAATGCATATACTTCACAATATTATTAAATATGTGTATTATACGACAAGTAACAATTAAAATTCATAAGCAATGGTAAAAGATTTAAGAAATGGTTAGATTAGGTCCGTGCAAATTATTATTCATTTATAAAATGTTATTGTCTAAATTATTTTGTCCTTATAAATAAAATATATGTATTAATGTATATAATTATAAGAATGGTTAAACATTTACTAATTTAACTTCCAATTCTCCGTAAAAAAAAAATTAACAATATCCATTACAAAGAGGTCTTATATAATGACCAATAATAATAATATCCATCCTTGCCTGATATATCTGTTGATGGCCTTCATCTCATTACTACTATTGCTATTGTTTTGGATCGGATTAAGAGTTTTCCACGTGGCACATCATGTGGTAGGGACGGTTTACGTGCTCAGCACCTTGTGGATTGCTTGAGTGGTGCTGTTGTGGTTGTCTCAGATGAGTTAGTTGACTTTATTTCCGAGGTGGTTAATCTCTTTCTAGCTAGAAGATGTAAGAGAGTATATTACTAGTGCTCCTCTCACACCTTTTGTCAAGCCTGGTGGTGGTATTCGTCCTATATCTGTGGGTACTGTTTGGCGGCATCTGGTTTCGAAGGTCGGTGTTGTTATGGTTGGCCGGCCTTTAGGAAGTTACTTTGATGGTCTCTTATTTGGTGTTGGGTTTCTTCGGGAGGTGAGGCGATTCTTCATGCTGTGAATCGATTGATTGAGGATCGTGGTTCCGATGTTGGTCTTTCTATGTTGTTGGTGGATTTTCTAAATGCCTTCAATCTAGTTGATCGTGCGGTCATGTTACGTGAAGTTCGTCGTCATTGTCCGGGCCTTTCGCGATGGGTTTAATTCTGCTACTCTAATTCTGCTAGATTGTATTATGGGGACCACACCTTATGGTCGTCTCAGGGGTGCAGCAGGGTGATCCCCTTGGTCTTCTGCTTTTTGCTTTGGTTTTACAACCCCTGGTGTGTAAAATTAGAGACACTTTTGATGTATGGCTTCAGGTTTGGTATTTGGATGACGACACTGTTATTGGTGATACGTTGGTGGTGGGGAAGGTTTTGCAGTTGATTATGCAGGAAGGGCCTCGTTTTGGGTTACATCTTAACGTGGAAAAAACTGAAGTTTTCTAGCCTACAGAAGACCCTCAAAGTAGGCTTGTGGGTGTCTTTTCACCTAATGTTGCTCGACCCTTGCATGGTGTTAAGTTTCTTGGTGGTCCCACTAGTTCCGATTCTGGTTTTGGAGGTGAGCTTGTGATGCAGAGGGTGACCAAGACCATTGCGCTTATGGATAGGGTTGCTAAACTTGATGATCCTCAGTGAGCTGTTGTTGCTTAGAACTTGTACCAGAGTTTCTAAACTTTACTTTGCTATGCGTACTTGTCCCCCTAGTACTTTTGAGGTGGCTCAACGCACATTCGACGAGGCCCTTTGATCTTCCTTGGAGCTTATCGTTGCTGCTTCAGGGCTTATTGGCGATTGGCAGTGGCGGCTTGCCACTTTTACCTTTTGTGTATGGCGGGCTTGGTGTTTATCCGCAGGTGATGTTTGTCATTATGCTTTTCTTGCTTCGCGGTTACAGTCTGCTGGGTTGTAGATAAAGCTTCTATGACATGCTGGCGTTGTTGGCCTGGTCGAGCTTTTGAGGATGAGTTGAGCCTATTCAATAGAACGGTGGAGTCTGACATTTTGAGTAATCCTATGAGTCGCTGCCCCTAAACTCATGAAGAAATTGGCAGATATATATGTTTCGGGGTTTTCTGATGTCCTGCGGGAGAGTTACAATTCCGAGACTGGAACCGGACGTCTGTACCTGCAAAATAACGGAGACTCCTGAGAGCTCCGCCTCCAACGGTCAAGTTAGTACCTGATTAAGGAGTAATCAATACAGAAAGTAAAGTAATGAGATCTCTCTAGGTGAGAGTGCTTAGTGTTGGTAATCTGCGTTGTTAGCGTGATTAGCCGGTTGTTAATAAGTCTGTTCTTCTCTGCTTGATCTCTTAATTATTCGGTTGTTTTTTTTTGTTCCCTGATTAATGAGGATTAATCGAGTATTTATAGCCTTGGGAAGCGTGCAACTCTCTAGGTTTAAGGTAAACCTAGGGCTGATCGGGCCTCTAGACTGAAATGGGCCTTGATGGCCGGTTGTCCCACTTGGCATGGTGGACACGTGGCGTGTCTTAAGTGGTCCGTGGAGGACGTATCTGTGACTGACACGTGGCAAGCTCCTGTTGGCCTTCGTGAAGGACACGTGGCGGAACCTGGTTGGTCCACTTGTCAGACGGTGATTGGTGGATAAAAATCCCCTAATCATTTGCCCCTCACAGGTGGCACGCGACTGGTCACGTGTCGCCTGTGACAGGTGTCGCACGGTGACAGGCGACGGCCCGTTACAGGTGTCACCTTGCAGACGGCCGAGAGATTTTCCCGCCCAAATTTGAATTTGGAAGCGACCCTTCGCCTTCTCATTTTGCCTATAAAAGAAGTGCTGACTTCGGTCATTTCACATTTGAGAACTTTTGCGAGAACATTCGGACCCCTGAACTTGCTCTGACATTTTCGGACTTTTCTGCCTACCGCCTGTTCTGACAAGCCGACTGACCCGAACTTCCAGGACTTCATCAACCGTCACCCGTTCAGGTAACTCAGTTCTCTTACTCTTAATTTTCTTTTTATTTTTTGAAATGGCACCATGGAAGCACACGACACGCCCTAAGTTAGTGATCAGCCGGTCACCGGGGACGGCTGAATCTAGGACTAGGAGTGCCGCCTGCCCTTTTCTGGACCCATCTTTGCCCTTTATACAAAGTCCGACTGAATCTGTGTCTATGCAGAACGTGATGGCCAGAACAAAAAAGACTGCTATGATATCAAACTCAGACGGCTCCTCCCAAAGGGTGCTCCTTAGCGAAACATCTGACCAGGCGCCAGATGTATAGAACGAGGCGACTGTCAAGCTGACAGTGCTGAGAGAGGGACCAAGGTGTTCCCTTCTCATCTAACCGTGGACATGTCTAATTTTCCTTCTGCTCCTTCTAAGGGAGAGGAGGCGGGCCCCTCTAGGAGAGGGGAGGAGTCGTCCTCTTCGGACTCGTCAGGGGACGAGTCCGAATCCAGCTCTTCTGACCATAGTTCTTCTGGCTCAGAAGAAAAACATAGCCGCCTACAAGAGGCGAGAAGTTCTCATGCAGTGGAGAAGGGGGATAATTGGGCAGAGCCGTCCGCCTCTTACAGAGAGGAAAACGCCCCCTACTACTGCAGGGTGCCCCGGGCCGGATTGCAACCATGCGAGACAACGTGGCGAGCTTTATTGCTAACCACAAAATGGCCCGGAGTATTTACTGTTTGTGCCGGATCCAGAAGATACTGTCGTCTGCCGGCTGGTACCAGCTATGGTGACGGCTGCTTTGGCTGCTATGTGGCGGCCATCAAAGCTGGACTGCGCTTCCCATTACATCCGGCTGTTCAGCGGATTTTAGATGGTATGATCTGGGTTATGGCAGTTAGCCCCCAACTCTTGGGTAAACGTACTCGGCTATGTGGCCGGGTGCGAACTGAACGGGGTGGAGCCAAGTTTTGAGGCTTTCGCCCACATGAACTATCTCAGCCGGACCCCCAAGTCGGGAGGTACCGCTGGTATCAATTGACAAGCCATAGGGTTACCTCATGACGAGAGGTAAGGCAAACAAATGGAAGGATTGGCGGAACACCTTCCTTATTATCGAGAGTTCAGACACGGAGCTGAACAAACGTTTTAATAAGTGGAACAGGGATCCACCTCTTCTCGCAGGCGGCCGCAGCATGCCGCCTGTTCCCCCAAAGGCTAAAAAAGAGATCCTAGACAAAGGACTCTTCAAAGTAGAGACTAGGGTGAACTCTACTTCAGGGGTACGAGAGCAAGTACCCCTAAATTGCGTCCCGAGCTTCAAGTGGCTCTATGACGAGTACTTCTTGGCCGCCTGTGGCCTCGGCAGTCGGTGCTCTAGAGGTAGCCGGCCTGACGAATACTCTGTTTTTTCACGCCTTGTTTACTTGGAATTTTTACTAACTTTGCTGTTTATTTCTTTCAGCCGACGCCATGAGTAAAATAACAGCATCTAAGACTGCGGCGGCCATGCTGCGGGTCTCACTAATGAAGCAGTCGTATGTCGACTCCCCCAGCAAGGAGGCACCCTTGGTAAGCTTTGAAAACTCCTCCTTTTATTGTATTATGCATATACTAACTCTTTTTGTTTTCAGTCTGGCACTCCAAGGGCTTCTTCCTCGCAACAGCCGGACCCCAAGGCCCGGAGGACGACTGTTGCAAGCTCTCCTGGGTCTTCCAGGAAAACAGTGGCGGCTGAGAAGCAGCCGGCCACTTCTTCAAAAACCCAGGCGGGGCCGCCTAGATGTATGGACACTTGCTTGTAAAAACTCACCCTTGCTTCCTTCTTGATTAGGTCTAACTTGTTTTTTCCTTTCGCTTAATGCAGCCGGCCCCCAGGGACTTGACTTGGTTGAGGTAGCCAAGTCAATGGTTAAAATAGTTCCTCCATCTGACAGGGAGGCGGTCAAGGGTGCCGGCACCCTTGACCTCGATGGAATTTCGGGATCCTAGCTGAGGTATACTTAGCACCTTTTTGAGCTTTTGAGTTCCAGGACGCCTGTTAACTCTTTTGTTTGGAAACTGACGCCTGTTTTTCTTTGTACTTAGGCCCTGCTCCGAGTCAACAGCCTTCGCAAGCCGATTGATCGGAAAAACAAAGAGGTAAAGGCCGCAAAGGCTATGGCCGCCTCCAGCTGTGATAAGGCAATGTTTCAAATTGCCCAAAATGAAGTACTGACCCTTGATCTTCTTTATTATCAGGCGCAGGCGACCGCCGCTGTTCGGGCTCAGCTAGAGACGGCCCAAAAGAAGGTTGACGAGCTGGAGGGGACCGTCACCAAACTTAAAACCGAGCTGAAACCCCTTCGCCAAAAAATGCACTCTTACGAAGCCATGGAGAAATCTTTGGCTAACGTAAAAGAACGCCTGGTGAACCAGGAGAAGAGTCTTACCCAAGAGCTCTCGGACAAGGCCGAGCAAGAGAAACAAGAGCTCGTCCGGGAGATGGTGGAAGACTCCGCCCAAATCCAACGCATGACCTGGGAACGACTGTTCCCCAGTGCCGACTTTGCCTCATGGGAAAGAACGTACCGCCAGTGTTCGGAAATATATAATCAACAGATCCTGGCGGCTGCTGAAGAAGAGGCGATGGACGTTGCGTTGGAGGAGGAAGAGCCGGTTGTGGCGCTTGTGCCACTTGGGGGTAAGGCATCAAAAAATGATGCAGCTAAGGCCGAGTCCAGCAAGAAGAGTGCTGACCAGGCGGCTGCTGCTGATACTGAACTGCCCCCTTCTTAAGCTTTAAGTATATTTTTTTCTTTTCACGGCCTGCGTGCCGTTTGCTTTGTAATTACCCGGCCAGGGGGCCGGGGTTTTGAATATTCTGCTGGTCTTTTATGGCCGGCTCATTTTAATCAAATATTTTGTTTTTGTTCAAATTTGTCTAAGTATTTGAAGTTTGCTCACTTGACCGACTGTTGTGTATGGCCAAACGTTTAGACAGGTAAGTATGCCGCCTATGCCCCTGGACGACTGGTTGTCTGTTTCCAGGATAGATGATCAGTCGGCCATTTAATCAATCGGTATTCGAACTCTTTATTCAATTTGACCAAGTAAATAGAATTACCTAGTAGCCAAGGAATTTAAGTAGGAAAACAAGCGGCGGGTACCGGTTGTTTCCCTTTATTGCCAATGTTGGCTTTAAACTCGTTATTTTTTAACCTAGCAAGAGTATTGGTTGAGAGCCTTTGTTTATTAAAAACAAGTGGACGACTCATACCTTTTAGGCTTCATACTAAGTTTGAGTGACTATTAAGGTAACATAGGAGTTACTTAGTCTTTGTCACAATCTTGATTGAGTAGTAGAGGTATCAGGCGGCGTAGGCCGGCTAGACCCCTTGATTCACCAATGTAAGCTATTAACTTAATAGGTTATCCAGTAGGAATAGGGGTTCGAGTGCCCTTGTTTGTTTAAAACAGGCGGACGACTCAAACCTTTTAGGTTCCATACCAAATTTGAAGGAGTGACTATGAGTTAACTTTGGAGTTACTCAGTCGCCGTCACTTTGTTTGAGAAGTAGAGGTACCAGGCGGCGTAGGCCGGCTAGACCCCTTGATTCGCCAATGTTTGTTGGCTATTAACTCAATAGGTACCCCCTGCATTTATCCCAAGTAATACAGGCGGTCATCTGACTCAGATGTCAACTGCTACCACTGGTTTAGTTAGTGATAGAGTTATCCTTGTCTCAAAAACGGCTACGTGGTTGCCCTTTGGGACAGTCGTATAGGTGCCGTGTAATTAGTTTATAGAACAATGTTCCACCCAAAAGGGAGCTGCTCTCTGCGACGAATTTCATCCGGAGGGATGCCGTCGGACGCCTGCTATGATGTTGGGACAGGTCGAATTAGTTTTTTAGTTTTGATCAGGTGGATTGGCGCCTGGTCTGATCATTCGGCCGATGGCCTTGGTAAGTTCTTGGTGAACGTAGGTGCTAAGTAAAAGAAGGGTAGCCGCCTGTAAGGTACAGGATCGGCCAGGCCCTTATCTTTTTAGCTAAGTATTGTGAGTAAAATACTCGATGGAGAGTAGCCGACTGTAAAGGAACAGACGGCATGCCCCTCTAAAGATAGTGAAACTCAATGGAGAGTAGCCGACTGTAAAGGTACAGACGGCATGCCCCTCGTAATACAATATTGAATAGTAAGTGCAAACTTTATTAAGTAGCTCTTTACTTTACATCATTCAGAAGAAATATTTTTTAAGGTTATCTACATTCCAGGTTCGAGGCAACGGTTGTCCGTCTGGTGTTTCCAGACGGTAGGTACCGTCCCTGACTTCCGCATAGATTCGGTAGGGTCCTTCCCAGTTGGGAGTTAGTTTTCCAGACTCATTGGCCCTACCAACTGCTTCCATTTTTCTAAGTACAAAGTCCCCTACTTTGAGTGGACGCCTGTGTACTTTCTTGTTGTATGATCTAGTCATTCTTAGGCGATAGATCTCATGGCGCAAAACAGCATTGCCCCTTTTTTCAGGAAGTGAGTCTAATGCCAGGCGCATAGCTTCCCAGTTTGCCTCTTCATCATATAGCATTACTCGAAGAGTCGGCTCGTAGTGTTCTATTGGAAGAACAGCTTCTGCACCATAAGTTAGGAGGAAGGGAGTTTCTCCAGTCGCCCCTTTTTCAGTCGTCCTAATGGCCCAAAGAACATGTGGTAGTTCATCTGCCCATAGGCCGCCTGCTCGTTCAATCTTTTTCTTGAGACCGTCTGAGATGATTTTATTAAAGGCTTCTACCTGGCCGTTTGCTTGTGGACGGCCGACAGATGCAAAGTAATGTGCAATTCCTTGGTCTCCCAACCAGCTTTTGAGAACAGGCGTCTCAAATTGGGGGCCATTATCAAAAACCATAGACATGGGAACCCCGAACCGAGTGATGACGTTTTTCCAAATGAATGAAATTACATCTTTCGTCTTGATTCCCTTTACAGCCTCCGCCTCTACCCATTTAGTGAAGTAGTCAACGGCAACAAGTATGTACCTTCTGCCGCCTGTAGCAGGCGTATATGGCCCCAGAATGTCCATGCCCCACTTAGCAAACGGTAGTGGGCTGTGAATGGTAGTGAGGTCAGTAGCCGGACGGTGAATTAATTTGCCAAACCTTTGGCACTTGTCACATTTTTTCACCATCTCCATTGCATCTGCTTCCAAAGTAGGCCAAAAGTAACCCTGCCGCCTTGTCCTTTGAGCAAGCATCCTACCACCTATGTGGGAAGCACAGAAACCAGAGTGAAGATCATCTAGTATCTCTCGTCCCTTTTCAGGAGTAACACACTTTAAGAAGGGTTGAAGGTGCCCCCTCTTGTGAAGTTCTCCCTGTATAATTTCAAAACAGGAGGCTCGTTTTTTCAGTGCTGCCGCCTGTTGAGGATCATCCGGCAGTGTACCGTTTGTCAGATATGCCCTGATTGAATCCATCCAGGTTGAGCTTCTGTCTAGAATTCCAATAGGATTTTCCTCGATGCTTCTCTTCTCCATTACTTCCCAAAACACAGTCCGAGGAGTATCGGAGGAGGCGGATGATGCTAATTTCGAAAGTGCATCTGCCTGGTTGTTTTCTGATCTCGGCACTTGGATCAGATGGAAATCCTCAAGGGAGCCGACTGCTTGTCGGACCGCCTGTAAATACTTGATCATGGCCGGATGTGTTGCTTCGTATTCGCCATTGTACTGACTCACTATCAGTTGTGAATCAGAACAGGCGTCTATTTTCCTTGCCCCTGCCGCCTTACACATGCGGATCCCGGCTAGTAAAGCTTCATATTCTGCCTCATTGTTTGAAGCCTGGAAACTGAAGCGTAGAGCATACTCGAACCTGTCGCCCTCTGGAGATTGACATACGACGCCTGCTCCACAACCGTTTGAAGTAGAGCTTCCGTCCACATATACCTTCCAGACTTGGTCTGGAACTTGAGAGTCAGGAGGACGAGTCATCTCTACGATAAAGTCAGCAAAGGCTTGCCCCTTCACTGCTTTTCTAGGCTCGAAAGTAACTTCGAGACTCTGCATTTCTATGGCCCATTTGATCATTCGTCCGGAGGACTCCATGGTGGTAAGGGGCCGCTTGATCGGTTGGTCGGTATACACGACGACTGCATGTGCCAGAAAGTAGGGCTTCAATTTTTTAACAGCCATGAAGAGTGCAAGACCAAATTTCTCCACTAGGGGATACCTCAACTCGGCATTTTTCAGTACGTGACTGACAAAGTAGACCGGGAGTTGACAGCCGTCCCTTTCAGCAAGGAGCACCGCGCTTAACGCATGATCAGAGATGGCCAGGTACATGTAGAGATTTTCTTTGGGCAAAGGGCTAACCAGCCTCGGCAAGGAATGCAAGTGAACCTTTAATTTCTGGAAGGCGGCCTCAGCATCCGGCCCCCATTCAAACCTTGCCTTCTTCTTAATTGCCTGGAAAAAGTATAGGCATTTGTCGCCTGATCGGCTTAGGAATCTTCCCAAGGCCGCCAGACAACCTGTTAACTTCTGAACCTCTCGAACGGTACGAGGCGACTGCATGTCAATGACCGCCTGTACCTTCTCGGGGTTCGCCTCTATTCCTCTCTGGTTGATAAGGAATCCGAGAAATTTCCCAGACTCAACTCCAAATACACATTTCTTGGGATTGAGCATGACATGGTGCCGCCTGAGTGTGGCGAAAGTCTCTCGGAGGTCCGTCAGATGATCTTTCTGAAGTTTAGTCTTGACAATCATATCATCAATGTATGCCTCGACGTTTCTCCCAATCTGATCAAAGAACACTGTGTTTATCATTCGTTGGAAGGTAGCCGGAGCATTCTTAAGACCAAACGGCATGACCGTGTAACAGTATAATCCCTGATCAGTGACGAAGGCCGTCTTCTCCTGATCTTTCTTCCACAAAGGAATTTGATGAAAACCAGAATAGGCGTCCATAAAACTCATCAAGGCATGGCCGGCTGTTGAGTCGACCAGGTTATCAATTTTAGGCAGAGGGTAACTGTCTTTGGGGCACGCCTTGTTCAAGTCTGTGTAGTCTACACACATTCGCCAGGTGCCATTCGGCTTTTTAACAAGTACCACATTTGCAACCCAATCTGGGAAGTAACATTGCCGAATGAACCCTGCATCAAGTAATTTTTTGACTTCGGCGGCTGCCGCCTGACCTCTCTCTTCACCATGGTTCCGCTTCTTTTGCCGTACCGGCTTCTTTTTCGGAACCACAGCGAGTTTGTGTACTGCCAGATCAGGACTAATGCCTGGCATTTCATGGACTTCAAATGCAAAGATGTCCTTGTATTCTTTCAACAAGTTGTGAAAGTCGGCACCAAGGTTTCTTAGAGCAGCCGTCCCTACTTTGACTGTTCGGTCAGGATGGGAGTCGTCTAATATCAGGTCCGCATGCTCACCAGCCGGCTGAGGGCGGAACTCATCCGGCCGGTCCTCTGCCAATGATTGCTATTTTCTTGCTTTTCTTGCGGACTCAGTCTGGAGTGCCTTTCTCTTTTTGTCGCCTGTTTCTTGAACAGGCGCACTTTCCTTGACATTGTCAAGGTCTGTTTTTTCTCCACTTGACCCAGTGGCCATAACAGTGGGCTTGACATCCGAGAGATAGCACTCTCGGGCCATCCTCTGATCTCCCCTAAGGGAGCCGACTGTTCCATTGTCCCTTTCAAACTTAAGCAGCATAAGTGACGGGATTATAACAGCCTTGGAATTATTCAGGGTTGGTCGACCCAGAATCATGTTGTAGGCAGAGAGTTCCTCTACCACTAGGAACCGGACTACCATGTGTCGTCCTTCCCCTTTTTCGCCCAGGCGGATGGGTAGATCTACTCGTCCCAGTGGGTGGACGACTCCTCCCCCAAACCCTATTAAAGGGTGGGAGGCCGGATGTATGCAGTCCGTCTGATATTTCAGTTTTGATAGACATTTGCTGCTGATGAGATCTGAAGAGCTCCCGGTATCTATGAGGATTCGACCAACTCTCTGGTTGGCCACTTTACATTCAATAACGAGAGGGTCGTCATGCGGCCCCCTTATTCCTCCTAGATCCTCTTCAGTGATGACAATCTCAGGAAATGTATATTTGGACGGTCGTTCTTGGTGAACGGAATTTACATCTAACCGCCTTATATTATCTTTGTTGCCCCTAATAGAGGGGCCGCCTCCTGAGAAGCCGCCTGCAATGGTGTAGACGACTGCATCATCTGTATCAGAACTGTCGGCCTGCTGATTCTTTTTGGCCGACTGCTTTTTTGAGGAAGTGTTTCCCGCAGATTTCTTGACATAAGTGTCAAGATCACCTTGATCAGCCAATCGGTCTAGGTACCGCATGAGACTGATGCAGTCATTGGTGTGATGACCAATGTCATCATGATAAGCACAGATTTTGTCTTGGTTCCGGTTGCTCGCAGAACCCTTCATGGGGAGCGGCTTCTCAATTGAGAGCCGTCCCTTTATTTCTTTTAGGATAAACTGGTTATCCTTGTTAAACACATATTTTGGGGAGTATGGTTTGAATTCTTTTTTCTTTTTCTGGGCCGGCTGTTTAGAGGAATCAGCCGCCCAGACCCCTTTTCTTTTTTCATCCTTGTTGGACGACTGTTTCTGTCGTCCCTCTTCCCGTCCGACTGTTTCATCGTACACAGATCAGTCGCCTGTATATAGGCTTCTGCTTCAATCAAGGCCTCTTGAAGAGTCGCCACCCTTTTTCGAACTAAATCAAATTTGAAGGTAGACCCGTCTTTGAGACCTCTAAAAAAGTCAGTATAAGCTACCTCATCCGGTAACCCTTGAATCTGTATTCTCATCAGGTTGAACCGCCTGATGTAGGAACGAAGCCCCTCCTTTTCACCCTGCTGAATTGTTCCCAAATCAAGGGTCGTTTTCTTCGCAGGGATGTTCATTGCGAAGTTGGAGGCAAATAAGTAAGCAAGCGTCCTGAAGCTGTTTACACAACCAGTCGGCAGGTTGCCGAACCATTGCTGTGCAATTCCCTTGAGAGTCGCTGGGAAACACTTGCACCAAGTGGGATCATCCAACCCTTGAAGGTACATCAGGTTGGTGAATGCCATCAGATGGTCTTCCGGGTTAGTAGTGCCATCATAGGCGCCTACTAAAACATTTTTTACTTTGGCCGGCTGAGCGGCTTCAGTAATTTCCTTGGAGAAGGCCGACGGCTGTTCACCAAGTCTAAGCAGCCGTAGCTGCCAGTCCATAGGTTGGACGTTTTTTGCTGCAGGTCCACCAAATGGAGGTGGCTGCATAAAATACTGTTGTTGCGGCACAAATGGTAAGTTTGGTACCGCCTGGGCACTATGAAAGTCGGACTGACGGGAGGTGCCGCCTGACTGACTCTCATGGTACGACTGAGTTGGCCTCATCGAGGCGTTTCGCAAACTGTCCTGAAAATTTGAAGTAGAAGCCGACTCTGATAATCGGTCACTCTTCTTCTGCTCTAGCAGGTGCCGAGCATCTGTGAACGTTTGCTTTGACCCGTCCGCCTGAATATGACGAACCGGTTTCCTATTTCCCGTAGGGTAACGGAATTTTGTGAAATCAAGAGCAGACGGTTCCCGCTTCTTGGATTTAGGATGGGGAGTCGCCTCTCGCCCTTGAACTGGCTTCCTCCTCAGTGAAGTGGAAGGTTTCTTGGCCGACTGCTCTTTGACTGAAGCAGGCGGTTTTTTGTTGATCAACTCTTGGATCTCTCCCTTGAAGTCCCTCATGAAGGTCATGAGTTCGTTCCTTGTGATGGGAGCAGACCCATCAGTCGGCTGTTGCCGAGCAAGCGGTGCGCCTGCTGGCTCGCTTCCTGTTTGAAGATACTCCCGTTCCCTTATTTCAGTATGACGGGTACGGCGGGCCCTTAGGGTCCCGTCTGGAGCTGTATGAGTTTCAACTTCAAATTCACTTTCGGTATCATGGTCCGACTGAACTTGAGGGTCGTCTAGGGGACGCCTCTCTTCTGGAGTCGGTACAGACTTGGATGCCATCTCTGAAGTACTCTCCCCACAGACGGCGCCAAATGTTTCGGGGTTTTCTGATGTCCTGCGGGAGAGTTACAATTCCGAGACTGGAACCGGACGTCTGTACCTGCAAAATAACGGAGACTCCTGAGAGCTCCGCCTCCAACGGTCAAGTTAGTACCTGATTAAGGAGTAATCAATACAGAAAGTAAAGTAATGAGATCTCTCTAGGTGAGAGTGCTTAGTGTTGGTAATCTGCGTTGTTAGCGTGATTAGCCGGTTGTTAATAAGTCTGTTCTTCTCTGCTTGATCTCTTAATTATTCGGTTGTTTTTTTTGTTCCCTGATTAATGAGGATTAATCGAGTATTTATAGCCTTGGGAAGCGTGCAACTCTCTAGGTTTAAGGTAAACCTAGGGCTGATCGGGCCTCTAGACTGAAATGGGCCTTGATGGCCGGTTGTCCCACTTGGCATGGGTGGACACGTGGCGTGTCTTAAGTGGTCCGTGGAGGACGTATCTGTGACTGACACGTGGCAAGCTCCTGTTGGCCTTCGTGAAGGACACGTGGCGGAACCTGGTTGGTCCACTTGTCAGACGGTGATTGGTGGATAAAAATCCCCTAATCAATATATATTTCACAAAGGCTACCGAATCTGCAGAATCCACCTTCTCTTTATATCCTCGTCAATCAGCATTGTGGAAATCGCAGCAGGGAGATCATACCTCTGCTTGGCTTCCGGCGGTTCCTATTTCGGGGTTGGGTTAGACGATGAACGCAAAGACTTACCGGTGTGTATTGTGCTACCGCTTGGGAGTTCCATTGTTCTCTGTTTCGACGTCGTGCTCTGCTTGTTCAAGGGTTTTTACTTGGGATTTTTTCGGTGATCACGCGGTGTCGTGTGCTGGTATTGTAGGTATTAAACATCGACATAATGTTGTCCGGGATACCCTTGTTGATATCTGCTACAAATCTGGGATTTCAGTAAGAAAGGAGGTTGACATAGGGTTGTTTGCAGGGAATGATGGGCCCCTCAGACCTGTTGATGTGTTACTTTATTCCTGGGATTGTGGTCGCGATGTTTGTGTGGACTTAACAGGGTCTTCTCCTTTGACACACACAGGACTATCTGACTTTGTTCCTGGATAGGTTGTGGCTGATGCGGCTTATCGGAAGCGGGTGAAATATGAAGCTAGTTGTCGGCTGATTGGATATGGTTTCATTCCCTTCTCTTTTTCTTCACTTGGGGAATTAGAGAAGGAGGCTGTTGTGTTGCTGAAACTGGTTCAGAGGTTCTCGACGACACAAGACATTGGGGCTCGTGCTTCAGCTCATATCTTTACTAGGGTAGGCTTTGCTATAGCTAGAGGAGTGGAGGCCCAGATTGTATCTCGGCTTCCCACTAATTTATTGTAGGTTGTATGACTTTGTATGTTTTATTCAATTGTATTCGTGCATGGAACGAGTCTTACACTAGTGAACTAATAAAAGTTAGCCGACTTAGCCCCCCTCCTCATGCTATGTTGTTGTTGTTTTTTTTTTTTAAAAAAAAAACTATTGAAGAAAATAACAAAATGAAGTTCACATGTATAATATCTTAGTACATCAATTATATGCACAAGTACAATAAGAGGACAATCATTTGTGTATTTTATTATAAATGTTTGGATATATAATGAGAATTTACGTAGTAGCATACTAGTACAATTTTCACCCATCTTCTTTTACTTCTTCTTTATCTCTCCTTTCACTGATCAAAACCTTTCTATAGGTAAAAATTGATTAGGGGATTTTTATCCACCAATCACCGTCTGACAAGTGGACCAACCAGGTTCCGCCACGTGTCCTTCACGAAGGCCAACAGGAGCTTGCCACGTGTCAGTCACAGATACGTCCTCCACGGACCACTTAAGACACGCCACGTGTCCACCCATGCCAAGTGGGACAACCGGCCATCAAGGCCCATTTCAGTCTAGAGGCCCGATCAGCCCTAGGTTTACCTTAAACCTAGAGAGTTGCACGCTTCCCAAGGCTATAAATACTCGATTAATCCTCATTAATCAGGGAACAAAAAAAAACAACCGAATAATTAAGAGATCAAGCAGAGAAGAACAGACTTATTAACAACCGGCTAATCACGCTAACAACGCAGATTACCAACACTAAGCACTCTCACCTAGAGAGATCTCATTACTTTACTTTCTGTATTGATTACTCCTTAATCAGGTACTAACTTGACCGTTGGAGGCGGAGCTCTCAGGAGTCTCCGTTATTTTGCAGGTACAGACGTCCGGTTCCAGTCTCGGAATTGTAACTCTCCCGCAGGACATCAGAAAACCCCGAAACATTTGGCGCCGTCTGTGGGGAGAGTACTTCAGAGATGGCATCCAAGTCTGTACCGACTCCAGAAGAGAGGCGTCCCCTAGACGACCCTCAAGTTCAGTCGGACCATGATACCGAAAGTGAATTTGAAGTTGAAACTCATACAGCTCCAGACGGGACCCTAAGGGCCCGCCGTACCCGTCATACTGAAATAAGGGAACGGGAGTATCTTCAAACAGGAAGCGAGCCAGCAGGCGCACCGCTTGCTCGGCAACAGCCGACTGATGGGTCTGCTCCCATCACAAGGAACGAACTCATGACCTTCATGAGGGACTTCAAGGGAGAGATCCAAGAGTTGATCAACAAAAAACCGCCTGCTTCAGTCAAAGAGCAGTCGGCCAAGAAACCTTCCACTTCACTGAGGAGGAAGCCAGTTCAAGGGCGAGAGGCGACTCCCCATCCTAAATCCAAGAAGCGGGAACCGTCTGCTCTTGATTTCACAAAATTCCGTTACCCTACGGGAAATAGGAAACCGGTTCGTCATATTCAGGCGGACGGGTCAAAGCAAACGTTCACAGATGCTCGGCACCTGCTAGAGCAGAAGAAGAGTGACCGATTATCAGAGTCGGCTTCTACTTCAAATTTTCAGGACAGTTTGCGAAACGCCTCGATGAGGCCAACTCAGTCGTACCATGAGAGTCAGTCAGGCGGCACCTCCCGTCAGTCCGACTTTCATAGTGCCCAGGCGGTACCAAACTTACCATTTGTGCCGCAACAACAGTATTTTATGCAGCCACCTCCATTTGGTGGACCTGCAGCAAAAAACGTCCAACCTATGGACTGGCAGCTACGGCTGCTTAGACTTGGTGAACAGCCGTCGGCCTTCTCCAAGGAAATTACTGAAGCCGCTCAGCCGGCCAAAGTAAAAAATGTTTTAGTAGGCGCCTATGATGGCACTACTAACCCAGAAGACCATCTGATGGCATTCACCAACCTGATGTACCTTCAAGGGTTGGATGATCCCACTTGGTGCAAGTGTTTCCCAGCGACTCTCAAGGGAATTGCACAGCAATGGTTCGGCAACCTGCCGACTGGTTGTGTAAACAGCTTCAGGACGCTTGCTTACTTATTTGCCTCCAACTTCGCAATGAACATCCCTGCGAAGAAAACGACCCTTGATTTGGGAACAATTCAGCAGGGTGAAAAGGAGGGGCTTCGTTCCTACATCAGGCGGTTCAACCTGATGAGAATACAGATTCAAGGGTTACCGGATGAGGTAGCTTATACTGACTTTTTTAGAGGTCTCAAAGACGGGTCTACCTTCAAATTTGATTTAGTTCGAAAAAGGGTGGCGACTCTTCAAGAGGCCTTGATTGAAGCAGAAGCCTATATACAGGCGACTGATCTGTGTACGATGAAACAGTCGGACGGGAAGAGGGACGACAGAAACAGTCGTCCAACAAGGATGAAAAAAGAAAAGGGGTCTGGGCGGCTGATTCCTCTAAACAGCCGGCCCAGAAAAAGAAAAAAGAATTCAAACCATACTCCCCAAAATATGTGTTTAACAAGGATAACCAGTTTATCCTAAAAGAAATAAAGGGACGGCTCTCAATTGAGAAGCCGCTCCCCATGAAGGGTTCTGCGAGCAACCGGAACCAAGACAAAATCTGTGCTTATCATGATGACATTGGTCATCACACCAATGACTGCATCAGTCTCATGCGGTACCTAGACCGATTGGCTGATCAAGGTGATCTTGACACTTATGTCAAGAAATCTGCGGGAAACACTTCCTCAAAAAAGCAGTCGGCCAAAAAGAATCAGCAGGCCGACAGTTCTGATACAGATGATGCAGTCGTCTACACCATTGCAGGCGGCTTCTCAGGAGGCGGCCCCTCTATTAGGGGCAACAAAGATAATATAAGGCGGTTAGATGTAAATTCCGTTCACCAAGAACGACCGTCCAAATATACATTTCCTGAGATTGTCATCACTGAAGAGGATCTAGGAGGAATAAGGGGGCCGCATGACGACCCTCTCGTTATTGAATGTAAAGTGGCCAACCAGAGAGTTGGTCGAATCCTCATAGATACCGGGAGCTCTTCAGATCTCATCAGCAGCAAATGTCTATCAAAACTGAAATATCAGACGGACTGCATACATCCGGCCTCCCACCCTTTAATAGGGTTTGGGGGAGGAGTCGTCCACCCACTGGGACGAGTAGATCTACCCATCCGCCTGGGCGAAAAAGGGGAAGGACGACACATGGTAGTCCGGTTCCTAGTGGTAGAGGAACTCTCTGCCTACAACATGATTCTGGGTCGACCAACCCTGAATAATTCCAAGGCTGTTATAATCCCGTCACTTATGCTGCTTAAGTTTGAAAGGGACAATGGAACAGTCGGCTCCCTTAGGGGAGATCAGAGGATGGCCCGAGAGTGCTATCTCTCGGATGTCAAGCCCACTGTTATGGCCACTGGGTCAAGTGGAGAAAAAACAGACCTTGACAATGTCAAGGAAAGTGCGCCTGTTCAAGAAACAGGCGACAAAAAGAGAAAGGCACTCCAGACTGAGTCCGCAAGAAAAGCAAGAAAATAGCAATCATTGGCAGAGGACCGGCCGGATGAGTTCCGCCCTCAGCCGGCTGGTGAGCATGCGGACCTGATATTAGACGACTCCCATCCTGACCGAACAGTCAAAGTAGGGACGGCTGCTCTAAGAAACCTTGGTGCCGACTTTCACAACTTGTTGAAAGAATACAAGGACATCTTTGCATTTGAAGTCCATGAAATGCCAGGCATTAGTCCTGATCTGGCAGTACACAAACTCGCTGTGGATCCGAAAAAGAAGCCGGTACGGCAAAAGAAGCGGAACCATGGTGAAGAGAGAGGTCAGGCGGCAGCCGCCGAAGTCAAAAAATTACTTGATGCAGGGTTCATTCGGCAATGTTACTTCCCAGATTGGGTTGCAAATGTGGTACTTGTTAAAAAGCCGAATGGCACCTGGCGAATGTGTGTAGACTACACAGACTTGAACAAGGCGTGCCCCAAAGACAGTTACCCTCTGCCTAAAATTGATAACCTGGTCGACTCAACAGCCGGCCATGCCTTGATGAGTTTTATGGACGCCTATTCTGGTTTTCATCAAATTCCTTTGTGGAAGAAAGATCAGGAGAAGACGGCCTTCGTCACTGATCAGGGATTATACTGTTACACGGTCATGCCGTTTGGTCTTAAGAATGCTCTGGCTACCTTCCAACGAATGATAAACACAGTGTTCTTTGATCAGATTGGGAGAAACGTCGAGGCATACATTGATGATATGATTGTCAAGACTAAACTTCAGAAAGATCATCTGACGGACCTCCGAGAGACTTTCGCCACACTCAGGCGGCACCATGTCATGCTCAATCCCAAGAAATGTGTATTTGGAGTTGAGTCTGGGAAATTTCTCGGATTCCTTATCAACCAGAGAGGAATAGAGGCGAACCCCGAGAAGGTACAGGCGGTCATTGACATGCAGTCGCCTCGTACCGTTCGAGAGGTTCAGAAGTTAACAGGTTGTCTGGCGGCCTTGGGAAGATTCCTAAGCCGATCAGGCGACAAATGCCTATACTTTTTCCAGGCAATTAAGAAGAAGGCAAGGTTTGAATGGGGGCCGGATGCTGAGGCCGCCTTCCAGAAATTAAAGGTTCACTTGCATTCCTTGCCGAGGCTGGTTAGCCCTTTGCCCAAAGAAAATCTCTACATGTACCTGGCCGTCTCTGATCATGCGTTAAGCGCGGTGCTCCTTGCTGAAAGGGACGGCTGTCAACTCCCGGTCTACTTTGTCAGTCACGTACTGAAAAATGCCGAGTTGAGGTATCCCCTAGTGGAGAAATTTGGTCTTGCACTCTTCATGGCTGTTAAAAAATTGAAGCCCTACTTTCTGGCACATGCAGTCGTCGTGTATACCGACCAACCGATCAAGCGGCCCCTTACCACCATGGAGTCCTCCGGACGAATGATCAAATGGGCCATAGAAATGCAGAGTCTCGAAGTTACTTTCGAGCCTAGAAAAGCAGTGAAGGGGCAAGCCTTTGCTGACTTTATCGTAGAGATGACTCGTCCTCCTGACTCTCAAGTTCCAGACCAAGTCTGGAAGGTATATGTGGACGGAAGCTCTACTTCAAACGGTTGTGGAGCAGGCGTCGTATGTCAATCTCCAGAGGGCGACAGGTTCGAGTATGCTCTACGCTTCAGTTTCCAGGCTTCAAACAATGAGGCAGAATATGAAGCTTTACTAGCCGGGATCCGCATGTGTAAGGCGGCAGGGGCAAGGAAAATAGACGCCTGTTCTGATTCACAACTGATAGTGAGTCAGTACAATGGCGAATACGAAGCAACACATCCGGCCATGATCAAGTATTTACAGGCGGTCCGACAAGCAGTCGGCTCCCTTGAGGATTTCCATCTGATCCAAGTGCCGAGATCAGAAAACAACCAGGCAGATGCACTTTCGAAATTAGCATCATCCGCCTCCTCCGATACTCCTCGGACTGTGTTTTGGGAAGTAATGGAGAAGAGAAGCATCGAGGAAAATCCTATTGGAATTCTAGACAGAAGCTCAACCTGGATGGATTCAATCAGGGCATATCTGACAAACGGTACACTGCCGGATGATCCTCAACAGGCGGCAGCACTGAAAAAACGAGCCTCCTGTTTTGAAATTATACAGGGAGAACTTCACAAGAGGGGGCACCTTCAACCCTTCTTAAAGTGTGTTACTCCTGAAAAGGGACGAGAGATACTAGATGATCTTCACTCTGGTTTCTGTGCTTCCCACATAGGTGGTAGGATGCTTGCTCAAAGGACAAGGCGGCAGGGTTACTTTTGGCCTACTTTGGAAGCAGATGCAATGGAGATGGTGAAAAAATGTGACAAGTGCCAAAGGTTTGGCAAATTAATTCACCGTCCGGCTACTGACCTCACTACCATTCACAGCCCACTACCGTTTGCTAAGTGGGGCATGGACATTCTGGGGCCATATACGCCTGCTACAGGCGGCAGAAGGTACATACTTGTTGCCGTTGACTACTTCACTAAATGGGTAGAGGCGGAGGCTGTAAAGGGAATCAAGACGAAAGATGTAATTTCATTCATTTGGAAAAACGTCATCACTCGGTTCGGGGTTCCCATGTCTATGGTTTTTGATAATGGCCCCCAATTTGAGACGCCTGTTCTCAAAAAGCTGGTTGGGAGACCAAGGAATTGCACATTACTTTGCATCTGTCGGCCGTCCACAAGCAAACGGCCAGGTAGAAGCCTTTAATAAAATCATCTCAGACGGTCTCAAGAAAAAGATTGAACGAGCAGGCGGCCTATGGGCAGATGAACTACCACATGTTCTTTGGGCCATTAGGACGACTGAAAAAGGGGCGACTGGAGAAACTCCCTTCCTCCTAACTTATGGTGCAGAAGCTGTTCTTCCAATAGAACACTACGAGCCGACTCTTCGAGTAATGCTATATGATGAAGAGGCAAACTGGGAAGCTATGCGCCTGGCATTAGACTCACTTCCTGAAAAAAGGGGCAATGCTGTTTTGCGCCATGAGATCTATCGCCTAAGAATGACTAGATCATACAACAAGAAAGTACACAGGCGTCCACTCAAAGTAGGGGACTTTGTACTTAGAAAAATGGAAGCAGTTGGTAGGGCCAATGAGTCTGGAAAACTAACTCCCAACTGGGAAGGACCCTACCGAATCTATGCGGAAGTCAGGGACGGTACCTACCGTCTGGAAACACCAGACGGACAACCGTTGCCTCGAACCTGGAATGTAGATAACCTTAAAAAATATTTCTTCTGAATGATGTAAAGTAAAGAGCTACTTAATAAAGTTTGCACTTACTATTCAATATTGTATTACGAGGGGCATGCCGTCTGTACCTTTACAGTCGGCTACTCTCCATTGAGTTTCACTATCTTTAGAGGGGCATGCCGTCTGTTCCTTTACAGTCGGCTACTCTCCATCGAGTATTTTACTCACAATACTTAGCTAAAAAGATAAGGGCCTGGCCGATCCTGTACCTTACAGGCGGCTACCCTTCTTTTACTTAGCACCTACGTTCACCAAGAACTTACCAAGGCCATCGGCCGAATGATCAGACCAGGCGCCAATCCACCTGATCAAAACTAAAAAAACTAATTCGACCTGTCCCAACATCATAGCAGGCGTCCGACGGCATCCCTCCGGATGAAATTCGTCGCAGAGAGCAGCTCCCTTTTGGGTGGAACATTGTTCTATAAACTAATTACACGGCACCTATACGACTGTCCCAAAGGGCAACCACGTAGCCGTTTTTGAGACAAGGATAACTCTATCACTAACCAAACCAGTGGTAGCAGTTGACATCTGAGTCAGATGACCGCCTGTATTACTTGGGATAAATGCAGGGGGTACCTATTGAGTTAATAGCCAACAAACATTGGCGAATCAAGGGGTCTAGCCGGCCTACGCCGCCTGGTACCTCTACTTCTCAAACAAAGTGACGGCGACTGAGTAACTCCAAAGTTAACTCATAGTCACTCCTTCAAATTTGGTATGGAACCTAAAAGGTTTGAGTCGTCCGCCTGTTTTAAACAAACAAGGGCACTCGAACCCCTATTCCTACTGGATAACCTATTAAGTTAATAGCTTACATTGGTGAATCAAGGGGTCTAGCCGGCCTACGCCGCCTGATACCTCTACTACTCAATCAAGATTGTGACAAAGACTAAGTAACTCCTATGTTACCTTAATAGTCACTCAAACTTAGTATGAAGCCTAAAAGGTATGAGTCGTCCACTTGTTTTTAATAAACAAAGGCTCTCAACCAATACTCTTGCTAGGTTAAAAAATAACGAGTTTAAAGCCAACATTGGCAATAAAGGGAAACAACCGGTACCCGCCGCTTGTTTTCCTACTTAAATTCCTTGGCTACTAGGTAATTCTATTTACTTGGTCAAATTGAATAAAGAGTTCGAATACCGATTGATTAAATGGCCGACTGATCATCTATCCTGGAAACAGACAACCAGTCGTCCAGGGCATAGGCGGCATACTTACCTGTCTAAACGTTTGGCCATACACAACAGTCGGTCAAGTGAGCAAACTTCAAATACTTAGACAAATTTGAACAAAAACAAAATATTTGATTAAAATGAGCCGGCCATAAAAGACCAGCAGAATATTCAAAACCCCGGCCCCCTGGCCGGGTAATTACAAAGCAAACGGCACGCAGGCCGTGAAAAGAAAAAAAATATACTTAAAGCTTAAGAAGGGGGCAGTTCAGTATCAGCAGCAGCCGCCTGGTCAGCACTCTTCTTGCTGGACTCGGCCTTAGCTGCATCATTTTTTTGATGCCTTACCCCCAAGTGGCACAAGCGCCACAACCGGCTCTTCCTCCTCCAACGCAACGTCCATCGCCTCTTCTTCAGCAGCCGCCAGGATCTGTTGATTATATATTTCCGAACACTGGCGGTACGTTCTTTCCCATGAGGCAAAGTCGGCACTGGGGAACAGTCGTTCCCAGGTCATGCGTTGGATTTGGGCGGAGTCTTCCACCATCTCCCGGACGAGCTCTTGTTTCTCTTGCTCGGCCTTGTCCGAGAGCTCTTGGGTAAGACTCTTCTCCTGGTTCACCAGGCGTTCTTTTACGTTAGCCAAAGATTTCTCCATGGCTTCGTAAGAGTGCATTTTTTTGGCGAAGGGGTTTCAGCTCGGTTTTAAGTTTGGTGACGGTCCCCTCCAGCTCGTCAACCTTCTTTTGGGCCGTCTCTAGCTGAGCCCGAACAGCGGCGGTCGCCTGCGCCTGATAATAAAGAAGATCAAGGGTCAGTACTTCATTTTGGGCAATTTGAAACATTGCCTTATCACAGCTGGAGGCGGCCATAGCCTTTGCGGCCTTTACCTCTTTGTTTTTCCGATCAATCGGCTTGCGAAGGCTGTTGACTCGGAGCAGGGCCTAAGTACAAAGAAAAACAGGCGTCAGTTTCCAAACAAAAGAGTTAACAGGCGTCCTGGAACTCAAAAGCTCAAAAAGGTGCTAAGTATACCTCAGCTAGGATCCCGAAATTCCATCGAGGTCAAGGGTGCCGGCACCCTTGACCGCCTCCCTGTCAGATGGAGGAACTATTTTAACCATTGACTTGGCTACCTCAACCAAGTCAAGTCCCTGGGGGCCGGCTGCATTAAGCGAAAGGAAAAAACAAGTTAGACCTAATCAAGAAGGAAGCAAGGGTGAGTTTTTACAAGCAAGTGTCCATACATCTAGGCGGCCCCGCCTGGGTTTTTGAAGAAGTGGCCGGCTGCTTCTCAGCCGCCACTGTTTTCCTGGAAGACCCAGGAGAGCTTGCAACAGTCGTCCTCCGGGCCTTGGGGTCCGGCTGTTGCGAGGAAGAAGCCCTTGGAGTGCCAGACTGAAAACAAAAAGAGTTAGTATATGCATAATACAACTAAAAGGAGGAGTTTTCAAAGCTTACCAAGGGTGCCTCCTTGCTGGGGGAGTCGACATACGACTGCTTCATTAGTGAGACCCGCAGCATGGCCGCCGCAGTCTTAGATGCTGTTATTTTACTCATGGCGTCGGCTGAAAGAAATAAACAGCAAAGTTAGTAAAAATTCCAAGTAAACAAGGCGTGAAAAAACAGAGTATTCGTCAGGCCGGCTACCTCTAGAGCACCGACTGCCGAGGCCACAGGCGGCCAAGAAGTACTCGTCATAGAGCCACTTGAAGCTCGGGACGCAATTTAGGGTACTTGCTCTCGTACCCCTGAAGTAGAGTTCACCCTAGTCTCTACTTTGAAGAGTCCTTTGTCTAGGATCTCTTTTTTAGCCTTTGGGGAACAGGCGGCATGCTGCGGCCGCCTGCGAGAAGAGGTGGATCCCTGTTCCACTTATTAAAACGTTTGTTCAGCTCCGTGTCTGAACTCTCGATAATAAGGAAGGTGTTCCGCCAATCCTTCCATTTGTTTGCCTTACCTCTCGTCATGAGGTAACCCCTATGGCTTGTCAATTGATACCAGCCGGTACCTCCCGACTTGGGGTCCGGCTGAGATAGTTCATGTGGGCGAAAGCCTCAAAACTTGGCTCCACCCCGTTCAGTTCGCACCCGGCCACATAGCCGAGTACGTTTACCCAAGAGTTGGGGGCTAACTGCCATAACCCAGATCATACCCATCTAAAATCCGCTGAACAGCCGGATGTAATGGGAAGCGCAGTCCAGCTTTGATGGCCGCCACATAGCAGCCAAAGCAGCCGTCACCATAGCTGGTACCAGCCGGCCAGACGACAGTATCTTCTGGATCCGGCACAAACAGTAAATACTCCGGGCCCATTTTGTGGTTAGCAATAAAGCTCGCCACGTTGTCTCGCATGGTTGCAATCCGGCCCCGGGGCACCCTGCAGTAGTAGGGGCGTTTTCCTCTCTGTAAGAGGCGGACGGCTCTGCCCAATTATCCCCCTTCTCCACTGCATGAGAAACTTCTCGCCTCTTGTAGGCGGCTATGTTTTTCTTCTGAGCCAGAAGAACTATGGTCAGAAGAGCTGGATTCGGACTCGTCCCCTGACGAGTCCGAAGAGGGACGACTCCTCCCCTCTCCTAGAGGGGCCCGCCTCCTCTCCCTTAGAAGGAGCAGAAGGAAAATTAGACATGTCCACGGTTAGATGAGAAGGGAACACCTTGGTCCCTCTCTCAGCACTGTCAGCTTGACAGTCGCCTCGTTCTACATCTGGCGCCTGGTCAGATGTTTCGCTAAGGAGCACCCTTTGGGAGAGCCGTCTGAGTTTGATATCATAGCAGTCTTTTTTGTTCTGGCCATCACGTTCTGCATAGACACAGATTCAGTCGGACTTTGTATAAAGGGAAAAGATGGGTCCAGAAAAGGGCAGGCGGCACTCCTAGTCCTAGATTCAGCCGTCCCCGGTGACCGGCTGATCACTAACTTAGGGCGTGTCGTGTGCTTCCATGGTGCCATTTCAAAAAATAAAAAGAAATAAGAGTAAGAGAACTGAGTTACCTGAACGGGTGACGGTTGATGAAGTCCTGGAAGTTCGGGTCAGTCGGCTTGTCAGAACAGGCGGTAGGCAGAAAAAGTCCGAAAATGTCAGAGCAAGTTCAGGGGTCCGAATGTTCTCGCAAAAGTTCTCAAATGTGAAAATGACCGAAGTCAGCACTTCCTTTTATAGGCAAAATGAGAAGGCGAAGGGTCGCTTCCAAATTCAAATTTGGCGGGAAAATCTCTCGGCCGTCTGCAAGGTGACACCTGTAACGGGCCGTCGCCTGTCACCGTGCGACACCTGTCACAGGCGACACGTGACCAGTCGCGTGCCACCTGTGAGGGCAAATGATTAGGGATTTTTATCCACCAATCACCGTCTGACAAGTGGACCAACCAGGTTCCGCCACGTGTCCTTCACGAAGGCCAACAGGAGCTTGCCACGTGTCAGTCACAGATACGTCCTCCACGGACCACTTAAGACACGCCACGTGTCCACCCATGCCAAGTGGGACAACCGGCCATCAAGGCCCATTTCAGTCTAGAGGCCCGATCAGCCCTAGGTTTACCTTAAAACCTAGAGAGTTGCACGCTTCCCAAGGCTATAAAATACTCGATTAATCCTCATTAATCAGGGAACAAAAAAAACAACCGAATAATTAAGAGATCAAGCAGAGAAAGAACAGACTTATTAACAACCGGCTAATCACGCTAACAACGCAGATTACCAACACTAAGCACTCTCACCTAGAGAGATCTCATTACTTTACTTTCTGTATTGATTACTCCTTAATCAGGTACTAACTTGACCGTTGGAGGCGGAGCTCTCAGGAGTCTCCGTTATTTTGCAGGTACAGACGTCCGGTTCCAAGTCTCGGAATTGTAACTCTCCCGCAGGACATCAGAAAACCCCGAAACAAAAATCTTTAAACACGTTATCAGCACGAATTCCTAGTCAGTATAACCTACTTCTCAAAATTTATAACAAATAATACTATCTACTTCTAAATATTTTGAGGAGTATGCTCTATACTTGCCCATATTTGGGATCCTCTATACCAGAAACTCAAAATATTTACTGTAACATATATCTCAAAAAACAACGGTGGAAAAATTCCTTTACTTATGAAATCGTTACTATCCTCCCTTCTTATTTTTATTCAACTCATGTTGGTACTTTGGTTTTTTGTTTGATTAATGCGTGTTGATATTACATACTCACCTTTTACGTAAAATTTGCTTTTAGTTATTATAATTGCTTAGTAGTAACTTCGCATGTATATTAGTAACTTAATTGACAAAAAAGATGCAACCTTTTTATACTTATTATTTTTCCTTTCTTTTACGTACTTTTTGTGTTTCTTTCCGTTTTCGAAACCATGATCTTTTATAGCTATTAGGGCTCTCGGACCACTATGACTTGCATTCCTAGTGAGATAACCTTTTACAATTATAAATATTTATATTTGGACCATAATTTTGCCAGTACATTAGAATATTATATGATATTTTTACAGTTGTACAAAAAATAATGGATAAACTTACCTCTATAAAGGTAGATTTTTCCCCGATTTCACCAATATCCCTTACCCTTCCCACTTTTTTTTATCCAAAAATCACCCAATTTTTTTTTCATCCCCTTCTTCTTCGATACATTTCCCGCCGAAGGCAACCAAAACACCCACATCTTC
>NW_018742876.1:0-49720 GCF_001683475.1 Chenopodium quinoa
ACATTCTACAAAGCTAATTGAAACAATGAAAGTCAAACACATTCAAACAAAGCTATTTGAATCAAATGAAAGTGAAATGCATTCTACAAAGCTATTTGAATCAAATGAAGTCAAACGCATTCAAACAAAGCTATTTGAATCAAATGAGAGTCTAATACATTCTACAAAGCTAATTGAATCAAATGAAAGTCAAACACATTTAAACAAAGCTAATTGAATCAAATGAAAGTTAAATTCATTCAACAAAGCTAATTGAATCAAATCACATTCAAACAAAGTAATTGAATCAAATGAAAGTCAAGCACATTCAAACAAAGCTATTTTAATGAAATGAAAGTCAAATACATTCTACAAAGCTAATTGAATCAAATGAAAGTCAAACACATTCAAACAAAGCTATTTGAATCAAATGAAAGTCAAACACATTCAAACAAAGCTATTTGAATCAAATGAGAGTCAAATACATTCAAACAAAGCTAATTAAATCAAATAAAAGTCTAATACATTCTACGAAGCTAATTGAATTAATTTAAATTCAAACACATTCAAACAAAGCTAATTGAATCAAATGAAAGTCAAACACATTCAAACAAAGATTTCGAATCAAATGAAAGTCAAATACATTCTACAAAGCTAATTGAATCAAATAAAAGTCAAACACATTCAAATAAAGCTATTTGAATCAAATGAAAGTCAAATACATTCTACAAAGCTAATTGAATCAAATGAAAGTCAAACACATTCAAACAAAGCTATTTGAATCAAATGAGAGTCAAATAAATTCAAACAAAGCTAATTAAATAAAAAAAAAGTAAAATAAATTCTACAAAGCTAATTGAATCAAATGAAAGTCAAACACATTCAAAAAAAGCTTTTTAATTTAAATGAAGGTCAAACACATTCAAACAAAGCTATATAAATCAAATGAAAGTGAAATGCATTCTACAAAGCAAATTGAATTAAATGAAATTCAAACACATTCAAACAAAACTATTTGAATCAAATGACAGTAAAAATACATTCTACAAAGCTAATTGAATCAATTGAAAGTCAAACACATTCAAACAAAGCTATTTGAATCAAATGAAAGTCAAATACGTTCTACAAAGCTAATTGTATCAAATGAAAGTCAAACGCAATCAAATAAAGCTATTTGAGTCAAATGACAGTCAAACACATTCAAACAAAGTTGTTTAAATTAAATGAAAGTGAAATGTATTCTACAAAGCTAATTGAATCAAATGAAAGTTAAACGCATTCAAACAAAGCTATTTGAATCAAATGAAGAGTCAAATACATTCTACAAAGCTAATTGAATCAAATGAAAGTCAAACACATTCAAACAAAGCTAATTGAATCAAATGAGAGTCAAATACATTCAACAAAGCTAATTGAATCAAATGAAAGTCAAACACATTCAAACAAAGCTAATTGAATCAAATGAAAGTCAAGCAAATTCAAACAAAGCTATTTTAATCAAATGAAAGTCAAATACATTCTACAAAGCTAATTGAATCAAATGAAAGTAAAACACATTCAAACAAAGCTATTTGAATCAAATGAAAGTCAAACACATTCAAACAAAGCTATTTGAATCAAATGAGAGTCAAATACATTCTACAAAGCTAATTGAATCAAATGAAAGTCAAACACATTCAAATAAAGCTATTTGAATCAAATGAAAGTCAAATACATTCTACAAAGCTAATTGAATCAAATGAAAGTAAAACACATTCAAACAAAGCTATTTGAATCAAATGAGAGTCAAATAAATTCAAACAAAGCTAATTAAATCAAATAAAAGTAAAATACATTCTACAAAGCTAATTGAATCAAATGAAAGTCAAACACATTCAAACAAAGCCTTTAAAATCAAATGAAAGTCAAACACATTCAAAAAAAGCTTTTTAATTTAAATGAAAGTCAAACACATTCAAACAAAGCTATATAAATCAAATGAAAGTGAAATGCATTCTACAAAGCAAATTGATCTAAATGAAATTCAAACACATTCAAACAAAGCTATTTGAATCAAATGACAGTCAAACACATTCTACAGAGCTAATTGAATCAATTGTAAGTCAAACACATTTAAACAAAGCTATTTGAATCTAATGAAAGTCAAATACATTCTTTAAAGCTAATTGAATCAAATGAAAGTCAAACACATTCAAACAAAGCTAATTGAATCAAATGAAAGTCAAACACATTCAAACAAAGCTATTTTAATTAAATGAATGTCAAATACATTCTACAAAGCTAATTGAATCAAATGAAAGTCAAACACATTCAAACAAAGCTATTTGAATAAAATGAAAGTCAAATACATTCTACAAAACAAATTGAAACAAATGAAAGTCAAACACAGTCAAACAAAGTTATTTGACTCAAATGAAAGTCAAATACATTCTACAAAGCTAATTTGAATCAAATGAAAGTCAAACACATTCAAACAAAGCTATTTGAATCAAATGAAAGTCAAATACGTTCTACAAAGCTAATTGTATCAAATGAAAGTCAAACCCAATCAAATAAAGCTATTTGAGTCAAATGAAAGTCAAACACATTCAAACAAAGTTGTTTAAATTAAATGAAAGTGAAATGTATTCTACAAAGCTAATTGAATCAAATGAAAGTTAAACGCATTCAAACAAAGCTATTTGAATCAAATGAGAGTCATATACATTCTACAAAGCTAATTGAATCAACTGAAAGTCAAATAAATTCAAACAAAGAAAATTGAATCAAATGAAAGTCTAACACATTTAACGAAAGCTAATTGAATCAAATGAAAGTCAAACATATTCAAACAAAGCTATTTTAATCAAATGAATGTCAAATATGTTCAACAAAGCTAATTGTATCAAATGAAAGTCAAACACATTCAAATAAAGCTATTTGAATCAAATGAAAGTCAAACGCATTCAAACAAAGTTATTTAAATCAAATGAAAGTGAAATGCATTCTACAAAGATAATTGAATCAAATGAAAGTTAAACGCATTCAAACAAAGCTATTTGAATCAAATGAGAGTCTAATACATTCTACAAAGCTAATTGAATCAAATGAAAGTCAAACACATTTAAACAAAGCTAATTGAATCAAATGAAAGTCAAATTCATTCAACAAAGCTAATTGAATCAAATAAAAGTCAAACACATTCAAAACAAGCTAATTGAATTTAACGAAAGTCAAACACATTCAAACAAAGCTTTCGAATCAAGTGAAAGTCAAATACATTCTACAAAGCTAATTGAAACAAATGAAAGTTAAACACATTCAAACAAAGCTATTTGAATCAAATGACAGTCAAATACATTCTACAAAGCTAATTGTACCAAATGAAAGTCAAGCACATTCAAACAAAGCTATTTTAATGAAATGAAAGTCAAATACATTCTACAAAGCTAATTGAATCAAATGAAATTCAAACACATTCAAACAAAGCTATTTGAATCAAATGAAAGTCAAACACATTCAAACAAAGCTATTTGAATCAAATGAGAGTCAAATACATTCAAACAAAGCTAATTAAATCAAATAAAAGTCTAATACATTCTACGAAGCTAATTGAATTAATTTAAATTCAAACACATTCAAACAAAGCTAATTGAATCAAATGAAAGTCAAGCACATTCAAACAAAGATTTCGAATCAAATGAAAGTCAAATACATTCTACAAAGCTAATTGAATCAAATAAAAGTCAAACACATTCAAATAAAGCTATTTGAATCAAATGAAAGTCAAATACATTCTACAAAGCTAATTGAATCAAATGAAAGTCAAACACATTCAAACAAAGCTATTTGAATCAAATGAGAGTCAAATAAATTCAAACAAAGCTAATTAAATAAAAGAAAAGTAAAATAAATTCTACAAAGCTAATTGAATCAAATGAAAGTCAAACACATTCAAAAAAAAGCTTTTTAATTTAAATGAAGGTCAAACACATTCAAACAAAGCTATATAAATCAAATGAAAGTGAAATGCATTCTACAAAGCAAATTGAATTAAATGAAATTCAAACACATTCAAACAAAACTATTTGAATCAAATGACAGTAAAATACATTCTACAAAGCTAATTGAATCAATTGAAAGTCAAACACATTCAAACAAAGCTATTTGAATCAAATGAAAGTCAAATACGTTCTACAAAGCTAATTGTATCAAATGAAAGTCAAACGCAATCAAATAAAGCTATTTGTGTCAAATGACAGTCAAACACATTCAAACAAAGTTGTTTAAATTAAATGAAAGTGAAATGTATTCTACAAAGCTAATTGAATCAAATGAAAGTTAAACGCATTCAAACAAAGCTATTTGAATCAAATGAGAGTCAAATACATTCTACAAAGCTAATTGAATCAAATGAAAGTCAAACACATTCAAAACAAAGCTAATTGAATCAAATGAGAGTCAAATACATTCAACAAAGCTAATTGAATCAAATGAAAGTCAAACACATTCAAACAAAGCTAATTGAATCAAATGAAAGTCAAGCAAATTCAAACAAAGCTATTTTAATCAAATGAAAGTCAAATACATTCTACAAAGCTAATTGAATCAAATGAAAGTAAAACACATTCAAACAAAGCTATTTGAATCAAATGAAAGTCAAACACATTCAAACAAAGCTATTTGAATCAAATGAGAGTCAAATACATTCTACAAAGCTAATTGAATCAAATGAAAGTCAAACACATTCAAATAAAGCTATTTGAATCAAATGAAAGTCAAATACATTCTACAAAGCTAATTGAATCAAATGAAAGTCAAACACATTCAAACAAAGCTATTTGAATCAAATGAGAGTCAAATAAATTCAAACAAAGCTAATTAAATCAAATAAAAGTAAAATACATTCTACAAAGCTAATTGAATCAAATGAAAGTCAAACACATTCAAACAAAGCCTTTTAAATCAAATGAAAGTCAAACACATTCAAAAAAAGCTTTTTAATTTAAATGAAAGTCAAACACATTCAAACAAAGCTATATAAATCAAATGAAAGTGAAATGCATTCTACAAAGCAAATTGATCTAAATGAAATTCAAACACATTCAAACAAAGCTATTTGAATCAAATGACAGTCAAACACATTCTACAGAGCTAATTGAATCAATTGTAAGTCAAACACATTTAAACAAAGCTATTTGAATCTAATGAAAGTCAAATGCATTCTTTAAAGCTAATTGAATCAAATGAAAGTCAAACACATTCAACACAAAGCTAATTGAATCAAATGAAAGTCAAACACATTCAAACAAAGCTATTTTAATTAAATGAATGTCAAATACATTCTACAAAGCTAATTGAATCAAATGAAAGTCAAACACATTCAAACAAAGCTATTTGAATAAAATGAAAGTCAAATACATTCTACAAAACAAATTGAAACAAATGAAAGTCAAACACAGTCAAACAAAGTTATTTGACTCAAATGAAAGTCAAATACATTCTACAAAGCTAATTGAATCAAATGAAAGTCAAACACATTCAAACAAAGCTATTTGAATCAAATGAAAGTCAAATACGTTCTACAAAGCTAATTGTATCAAATGAAAGTCAAACCGAATCAAATAAAGCTATTTGAGTCAAATGAAAGTCAAACACATTCAAACAAAGTTGTTTAAATTAAATGAAAGTGAAATGTATTCTACAAAGCTAATTGAATCAAATGAAAGTTAAACGCATTCAAACAAAGCTATTTGAATCAAATGAGAGTCATATACATTCTACAAAGCTAATTGAATCAACTGAAAGTCAAATAAATTCAACAAAGAAAATTGAATCAAATGAAAGTCTAACACATTTAACGAAAGCTAATTGAATCAAATGAAAGTCAAACATATTCAAACAAAGCTATATTAATCAAATGAATGTCAAATATGTTCAACAAAGCTATTTGAATCAAATGAAAGTCAAACGCATTCAAACAAAGTTATTTAAATCAAATGAAAGTGAAATGCATTCTACAAAGATAATTGAATCAAATGAAAGTTAAACGCATTCAAACAAAGCTATTTGAATCAAATGAGAGTCTAATACATTCTACAAAGCTAATTGAATCAAATGAAAGTCAAACACATTTAAACAAAGCTAATTCAATCAAATGAAAGTTAAATTCATTCAACAAAGCTAATTGAATCAAATAAAAGTCATACACATTCAAACAAAGCTAATTGAATCAAATGAAAGTCAAGCACATTCAAACAAAGCTATTTTAATGAAATGAAAGTCAAATACATTCTACAAAGCTAATTGAATCAAATGAAAGTCAAACACATTCAAACAAAGCTATTTGAATCAAATGAAAGTCAAACACATTCAAACAAAGCTATTTGAATCAAATGAGAGTCAAATACATTCAAACAAAGCTAATTAAATCAAATAAAAGTCTAATACATTCTACGAAGCTAATTGAATTAATTTAAATTCAAACACATTCAAACAAAGCTAATTGAATCAAATGAAAGTCAAACACATTCAAACAAAGATTTCGAATCAAATGAAAGTCAAATACATTCTACAAAGCTAATTGAATCAAATAAAAGTCAAACACATTCAAATAAAGCTATTTGAATCAAATGAAAGTCAAATACATTCTACAAAGCTAATTGAATCAAATGAAAGTCAAACACATTCAAACAAAGCTATTTGAATCAAATGAGAGTCAAATAAATTCAAACAAAGCTAATTATATAAAATAAAAGTAAAATAAATTCTACAAAGCTAATTGAATCAAATGAAAGTCAAACACATTCAAAAAAAGCTTTTTAATTTAAATGAAGGTCAAACACATTCAAACAAAGCTATATAAATCAAATGAAAGTGAAATGCATTCTACAAAGAAAATTGAATTAAATGAAATTCAAACACATTCAAACAAAGCTATTTGAATCAAATGACAGTAAAATACATTCTACAAAGCTATTTGAATCAATTGAAAGTCAAACACATTCAAACAAAGCTATTTGAATCAAATGAAAGTCAAATACGTTCTACAAAGCTAATTGTATCTAATGAAAGTCAAACGCAATCAAATAAAGCTATTTGAGTCAAATGACAGTCAAACACATTCAAACAAAGTTATTTAAATTAAATGAAAGTGAAATGTATTCTACAAAGCTAATTGAATCAAATGAAAGTTAAACGCATTCATACAAAGCTAATTGAATCAAATGAGAGTCAAATACATTCTACAAAGCTAATTGAATCAAATGAAAGTCAAACACATTCAAACAAAGCTAATTAAATCAAATGAGAGTCAAATACATTCAACAAAGCTAATTGAATCAAATGAAAGTCAAACACATTCAAACAAAGCTAATTGAATCAAATGAAAGTCAAGCACATTCAAACAAAGCTATTTTAATCAAATGAAAGTCAAATACATTCTACAAAGCTAATTGAATCAAATGAAAGTAAAACACATTCAAACAAAGCTATTTGAATCAAATGAAAGTCAAACACATTCAAACAAAGCTATTTGAATCAAATGAGAGTCAAATACATTCTACAAAGCTAATTGAATCAAATGAAAGTCAAACACATTCAAACAAAGCTATTTGAATCAAATGAGAGTCAAATAAATTCAAACAAAGCTAATTAAATCAAATAAAAGTAAAATACATTCTACAAAGCTAATTGAATCAAATGAAAGTCAAACACATTCAAAAAAAGCTTTTTTAATTTAAATGAAAGTCAAACACATTCAAACCAAGCTATATAAATCAAATGAAAGTGAAATGCATTCTACAAAGCAAATTGATCTAAATTAAATTCAAACACATTCAAACAAAGCTATTTGAATCAAATGACAGTCAAACACATTCTACAAAGCTAATTGAATCAATTGTAAGTCAAACACATTTAAACAAAGCTATTTGAATCAAATGAAAGTCAAATACATTCTTTAAAGCTAATTGAATTAAATGAAAGTCAAACACATTCAAACAAAGCTAATTGAATCAAATGAAAGTCAAACACATTCAAACAAAGCTATTTTAATTAAATGAATGTCAAATACATTTTACAAAGCTAATTGAATCAAATTAAAGTCAAACACATTCAAACAAAGCTATTTGAATAAAATGAAAGTCAAATACATTCTACAAAAACAAATCGAAACAAATGAAATTCAAACACAGTCAAACAAAGTTATTTGACTCAAATGAAAGTCTAATACATTCTACAAAGCTAATTAAATCAAATAAAAGTCAAACACATTCAAACAAAGCTATTTGAATCAAATGAAAGTCAAATACGTTCTACAAAGCTAATTGTATCAAATGAAAGTCAAACGCAATCAAATAAAGCTATTTGAGTCAAATGAAAGTCAAACACATTCAAACAAAGGTTTTTAAATTAAATGAAAGTGAAATGTATTCTACAAAGCTAATTGTATCAAATGAAAGTCAAACGCATTCAAACGCATCTATTTGAATCAAATGAGAGTCAAATACATTCTACAAAGCTAATTGAATCAATTGAAAGTCAAATACATACAACAAAGCAAATTGAATCAAATGAAAGTCAAACACATTCAACTAAACTAATTGAATCAAATGAAAGTCAAACATATTCAAACAAAGCTATTTTAATCAAATGAATGTCAAATACGTTCAACAAAGCTAATTGTAACAAATGAAAGTCAAACACATTCAAATAAAGCTATTTGAATCAAATGAAAGTCAAACGCATTCAAACAAAGATATTTAAAATCAAATGAAAGTGAAATGCATTCTACAAAGATAATTGAATCAAATGAAAGTTAAACGCATTCAAACAAAGCTATTTGAATCAAATGAGAGTC
This sequence comes from Chenopodium quinoa, assembly GCF_001683475.1. Lineage (NCBI taxonomy): Eukaryota > Viridiplantae > Streptophyta > Magnoliopsida > Caryophyllales > Amaranthaceae > Chenopodium > Chenopodium quinoa. The sequence goes on from NW_018742876.1 coordinate 8,819, forward strand.
TAATACATTCTACAAAGCTAATTGAATCAAATGAAAGTCAAACACATTTAAACAAAGCTAATTGAATCAAATGAAAGTCAAATTCATTCAACAAAGCTAATTGAATCAAATAAAAGTCAAACACATTCAAAACAAGCTAATTGAATTTAACGAAAGTCAAACACATTCAAACAAAGCTTTCGAATCAAGTGAAAGTCAAATACATTCTACAAAGCTAATTGAAACAAATGAAAGTCAAACACATTCAAACAAAGCTATTTGAATCAAATGACAGTCAAATACATTCTACAAAGCTAATTGTATCAAATGAAAGTCAAACACATTCAAACAAAGCTATTTGAATCAAATGAAAGTGAAATGCATTCTACAAAGCTATTTGAATCAAATGAGAGTCAAATACATTCAAACAAAGCTAATTAAATCGAATAAAAGACAAATACATTCTACAAAGCTAATTGAATCAAATGAAAGTCAAACAAATTCAAACAAAGCTAATTGAATCAACTGTAAGTCAAATACATTCAACAAAGCAAATTGAATCAAATGAAAGTGAAACACATTCAACTAAAGCTAATTGAATCAAATGAAAGTCAAACATATTCAAACAAAGCTATTTTAATCAAATGAATGTCAAATACGTTCAACAAAGCTAATTGTATCAAATGAAAGTCAAACACATTCAAATAAAGCTATTTGAATCAAATGAAAGTCAAACGCATTTAAACAAAGTTATTTAAATCAAATGAAAGTGAAATGCATTCTACAAAGATAATTGAATCAAATGAAAGTTAAACGCATTCAAACAAAGCTATTTGAATCAAATGAGAGTCTAATACATTCTACAAAGCTAATTGAATCAAATGAAAGTCAAACACATTTAAACAAAGCTAATTGAATCAAATGAAAGTCAAATTCATTCAACAAAGCTAATTGAATCAAATAAAAGTCAAACACATTCAAAACAAGCTAATTGAATTTAACGAAAGTCAAACACATTCAAACAAAGCTTTCGAATAAAGTGAAAGTCAAATACATTCTACAAAGCTAATTGAAACAAATGAAAGTCAAACACATTCAAACAAAGCTATTTGAATCAAATGACAGTCAAATACATTCTACAAAGCTAATTGTATCAAATGAAAGTCAAACACATTCAAACAAAGCTATTTGAATCAAATGAAAGTGAAATGCATTCTACAAAGCTATTTGAATCAAATGAGAGTCAAATACATTCAAACAAAGCTAATTAAATCGAATAAAAGTCAAATACATTCTACAAAGCTAATTGAATCAAATGAAAGTCAAACAAATTCAAACAAAGCTAATTGAATCAACTGAAAGTCAAATACATTCAACAAAGCAAATTGAATCAAATGAAAGTGAAACACATTCAACTAAAGCTAATTGAATCAAATGAAAGTCAAACATATTCAAACAAAGCTATTTTAATCAAATGAATGTCAAATACGTTCAACAAAGCTAATTGTATCAAATGAAAGTCAAACACATTCAAATAAAGCTATTTGCATCAAATGAAAGTCAAACGCATTGAAACAAAGTTATTTAAATCAAATGAAAGTGAAATGCATTCTACAAAGATAATTGAATCAAATGAAAGTTAAACGCATTCAAACAAAGCTATTTGAATCAAATGAGAGTCTAATACATTCTACAAAGCTAATTGTATCAAATGAAAGTCAAACACATTCAAACAAAGCTATTTGAATCAAATGAAAGTGAAATGCATTCTACAAAGCTATTTGAATCAAATGAAAGTTAAACGCATTCAAACAAAGCTAATTGAATCAAATGAGAGTCAAATACATTCTACAAAGCTAATTGAATCAAATGAAAGTCAAACACATTCAAACAAAGCTAATTGAATCAAATGAGAGTCAAATACATTCAACAAAGCTAATTGAATCAAATGAAAGTCAAACACATTCAAACAAAGATTTCGAATCAAATGACAGTCAAATACATTCTACAAAGCTAATTGAAACAAATGAAAGTCAAACACATTCAAACAAAGCTATTTGAATCAAATGACAGTCAAATACATTCTACAAAGCTAATTGTATCAAATGAAAGTCAAACACATTCAAACAAAGCTATTTGAATCAAATGAAAGTGAAATGCATTCTACAAAGCTATTTGAATCAAATGAGAGTCAAATACATTCAAACAAAGCTAATTAAATCGAATAAAAGTCAAATACATTCAACAAAGCAAATTGAATCAAATGAAAGTGAAACACATTCAACTAAAGCTAATTGAATCAAATGAAAGTCAAACATAATCAAACAAAGCTATTTTAATCAAATGAATGTCAAATACGTTCAACAAAGCTAATTGTATCAACTGAAAGTCAAACACATTCAAATAAAGCTAATTGTATCAAATGAAAGTCAAACACATTCAAATAAAGCTATTTGAATCAAATGAAAGTCAAACGCATTCAAACAAAGTTATTTAAATCAAATGAAAGTGAAATGCATTCTACAAAGATAATTGAATCAAATGAAAGTTAAACGCATTCAAACAAAGCTATTTGAATCAAATGAGAGTCTAATACATTCTACAAAGCTAATTAAATCAAATGAAAGTCAAATTCATTCAACAAAGCTAATTGAATCAAATAAAAGTCAAACACATTCAAACAAAGCTAATTGAATCAAATGAAAGTCAAGCACATTCAAACAAAACTATTTTAATGAAATGAAAGTCAAATACATTCTACAAAGCTAATTGAATCAAATGAAAGTCAAACACATTCAAACAAAGCTATTTGAATCAAATGAAAGTCAAACACATTCAAACAAAGTTATTTGAATCAAATGAGAGTCAAATACATTCAAACAAAGCTAATTAAATCAAATAAAAGTCTAATACATTCTACGAAGCTAATTGAATTAATTTAAAGTCAAACACATTCAAACAAAGCTAATTGAATCAAATGAAAGTCAAATACATTCTACAAAGCTAATTGAATCAAATAAAAGTCAAACACATTCAAATAAAGCTATTTGAATCAAATGAAAGTCAAATACATTCTACAAAGCTAATTGAATCAAATGAAAGTCAAACACATTCAAACAAAGCTATTTGAATCAAATGAGAGTCAAATAAATTCAAACAAAGCTAATTAAATAAAATAAAAGTAAAATAAATTCTACAAAGCTAATTGAATCAAATGAAAGTCAAACACATTCAAAAAAAGTCTTTTAAATGAAATGAAAGTCAAATACATTCAAAAAAAGCTTTTTAATTTAAATGAAGGTCAAACACATTCAAACAAAGCTATATAAATCAAATGAAAGTGAAATGCATTCTACAAAGCAAATTGAATTAAATGAAATTCAAACACATTCAAACAAAGCTATTTGAATCAAATGACAGTAAAATACATTCTACAAAGCTAATTGAATCAATTGAAAGTCAAACACATTCAAACAAAGCTATTTGAATCAAATGAAAGTCAAATACGTTCTACAAAGCTAATTGTATCAAATGAAAGTCAAACGCAATCAAATAAAGCTATTTGAGTCAAATGACAGTCAAACACATTCAAACAAAGATATTAAATTAAATGAAAGTGAAATGTATTCTACAAAGCTAATTGAATCAAATGAAAGTTAAACGCATTCAAACAAAGCTATTTGAATCAAATGAGAGTCAAATACATTCTACAAAGCTAATTGAAATAAATGAAAGTCAAACACATTCAAACAAAGCTAATTGAATCAAATGAGAGTCAAATACATTCAACAAAGCTAATTGAATCAAATGAAAGTCAAACACATTCAAACAAAGCTAATTGAATCAAATGAAAGTCAAGCACATTCAAACAAAGCTATTTTAATCAAATGAAAGTCAAATACATTCTACAAAGCTAATTGAATCAAATGAAAGTAAAACACATTCAAACAAAGCTATTTGAATCAAATGAAAGTCAAACACATTCAAACAAAGCTATTTGAATCAAATGAGCGTCAAATACATTCTACAAAGCTAATTGAATTAAATGAAAGTCAAACACATTCAAATAAAGCTATTTGAATCAAATGAAAGTCAAATACATTCTACAAAACTAATTGAATCAAATGAAAGTCAAACACATTCAAACAAAGCTATTTGTATCGAATGAGAGTCAAATAAATTCAAACAAAGCTAATTAAATCAAATAAAAGTAAAATACATTCTACAAAGCTAATTGAATCAAATGAAAGTCAAACACATTCAAACAAAGGCTTTTAAATCAAATGAAAGTCAAACACATTCAAAAAAAGCTTTTTAATTTAAATGAAAGTCAAACACATTCAAACAAAGCTATATAAATCAAATGAAAGTGAAATGCATTCTACAAAGCAAATTGATTTAAATGAAATTCAAACACATTCAAACAAAGCTATTTGAATCAAATGACAGTCTAACACATTCTACAAAGCTAATTGAATCAATTGTAAGTCAAACACATTTAAACAAAGCTATTTGAATCAAATGAAAGTCAAATACATTCTTTAAAGCTAATTGAATCAAATGAAAGTCAAACACATTCAAACAAAGCTAATTGAATCAAATAAAAGTCAAACACATTCAAACAAAGCTATTTTAATTAAATGAATGTCAAATACATTCTACAAAGCTAATTGAATCAAATGAAAGTCAAACACATTCAAACAAAGCTATTTGAATAAAATGAAAGTCAAATACATTCTACAAAGCAAATTGAAACAAATGAAAGTCAAACACAGTCAAACAAAGTTATTTGACTCAAATGAAAGTCAAATACATTCTACAAAGCTAATTAAATCAAATGAAAGTCAAACACATTCAAACAAAGCTATTTGAATCAAATGAAAGTCAAATACGTTCTACAAAGCTAATTGTATCAAATGAAAGTCAAACGCAATCAAATAAAGCTATTTGAGTCAAATGAAAGTCAAACACATTCAAACAAAGTTGTTTAAATTAAATGAAAGTGAAATGTATTCTACAAAGCTAATTAAATCAAATGAAAGTTAAACGCATTCAAACAAAGCTATTTGAATCAAATGAGAGTCAAATACATTCTACAAAGCTAATTGAATCAACTGAAAGTCAAATACATTCAACAAAGCAAATTGAATCAAATGAAAGTCAAACACATTCAACTAAAGCTAATTGAATCAAATGAAAGTCAAACATATTCAAACAAAGCTATTTTAATCAAATGAATGTCAAATACGTTCAAAAAAGCTAATTGTATCAAATGAAAGTCAAACACATTCAAATAAAGCTATTTGAATCAAATGAAAGTCAAGCACATTCAAACAAAGCTATTTTAATGAAATGAAAGTCAAATACATTCTACAAAGCTAATTGAATCAAATGAAAGTCAAACACATTCAAACAAAGCTATTTGAATCAAATGAAAGTCAAACACTTTCAAACAAAGCTAATTAAATCAAATAAAAGTCTAATACATTCTACAAAGCTAATTGAATTAATTTAAAGTCAAACACATTCAGACAAAGCTAATTGAATCAAATGAAAGTCAAACACATTCAAACAAACATTTCGAATTAAATGAAAGTAAAATACATTCTACAAAGCTAATTGAATCAAATGAAAGTCAAACACATTCAAACAAAGCTATTTGAATCAAATGAGAGTCAAATAAATTCAAACAAAGCTAATTAAATAAAATAAAAGTAAAATAAATTCTACAAAGCTAATTGAATCAAATGAAAGTCAAACCTATTCAAAAAAAGTCTTTTAAATCAAATGAAAGTCAAACACATTCAAAAAAAGCTTTTTAATTTAAATGAAAGTCAAACACATTCAAACAAAGCTATTTGAATCAAATGAAAGTGAAATGCATTCTACAAAGCTATTTGAATCAAATGAGAGTCAAATACATTCAAACAAAGCTAATTAAATCGAATAAAAGTCAAATACATTCTACAAAGCTAATTGAATCAAATGAAAGTCAAACAAATTCAAACAAAGCTAATTGAATCAACTGAAAGTCAAATACATTCAACAAAGCAAATTGAATCAAATGAAAGTGAAACACATTCAACTAAAGCTAATTGAATCAAATGAAAGTCAAACATAATCAAACAAAGCTATTTTAATCAAATGAATGTCAAATACGTTCAACAAAGCTAATTGTATCAAATGAAAGTCAAACACATTCAAATAAAGCTAATTGTATCAAATGAAAGTCAAACACATTCAAATAAAGCTATTTGAATCAAATGAAAGTCAAACGCATTCAAACAAAGTTATTTAAATCAAATGAAAGTGAAATGCATTCTACAAAGATAATTCAATCAAATGAAAGTTAAACGCATTCAAACAAAGCTATTTGAATCAAATGAGAGTCTAATACATTCTACAAAGCTAATTGAATCAAATGAAAGTCAAATTCATTCAACAAAGCTAATTGAATCAAATAAAAGTCAAACACATTCAAACAAAGCTAATTGAATCAAATGAAAGTCAAGCACATTCAAACAAAGCTATTTGAATCAAATGAGCGTCAAATACATTCTACAAAGCTAATTAAATCAAATAAAAGTCAAACACATTCAAACAAAGCTAATTGAATCAAATGAAAGTCAAGCACATTCAAACAAAGCTATTTTAATGAAATGAAAGTCAAATACATTCTACAAAGCTAATTGAATCAAATGAAAGTCAAACAAATTCAAACAAAGCTATTTGAATCAAATGAAAGTCAAACACATTCAAACAAAGTTATTTGAATCAAATGAGAGTCAAATACATTCAAACAAAGCTAATTAAATCAAATAAAAGTCTAATACATTCTACGAAGCTAATTGAATTAATTTAAAGTCAAACACATTCAAACAAAGCTAATTGAATCAAATGAAAGTCAAACACATTCAAACAAAGATTTCGAATCAAATGAAAGTCAAATACATTCTACAAAGCTAATTGAATCAAATAAAAGTCAAACACATTCAAATAAAGCTATTTGAATCAAATGAAAGTCAAATACATTCTACAAAGCTAATTGAATCAAATGAAAGTCAAACACATTCAAACAAAGCTATTTGAATCAAATGAGAGTCAAATAAATTCAAACAAAGCTAATTAAATAAAATAAAAGTAAAATAAATTCTACAAAGCTAATTGAATCAAATGAAAGTCAAACACATTCAAAAAAAGTCTTTTAAATGAAATGAAAGTCAAACACATTCAAAAAAAGCTTTTTAATTTAAATGAAGGTCAAACACATTCAAACAAAGCTACATAAATCAAATGAAAGTGAAATGTATTCTACAAAGCAAATTGAATTAAATGAAATTCAAACACATTCAAACAAAGCTATTTGAATCAAATGACAGTAAAATACATTCTACAAAGCTAATTGAATCAATTGAAAGTCAAACACATTCAAACAAAGCTATTTGAATCAAATGAAAGTCAAATACGTTCTACAAAGCTAATTGTATCAAATGAAAGTCAAACGCAATCAAATAAAGCTATTTGAGTCAAATGACAGTCAAACACATTCAAACAAAGTTGTTTAAATTAAATGAAAGTGAAATGTATTCTACAAAGCTAATTGAATCAAATGAAAGTTAAACGCACTCAAACCAAGCTATTTGAATCAAATGAGAGTCAAATACATTCTACAAAGCTAATTGAATCAAATGAAAGTCAAACCAATTCAAACAAAGCTAATTGAATCAACTGAAAGTCAAATACATTCAACAAAGCAAATTGAATCAAATGAAAGTGAAACACATTCAACTAAAGCTAATTGAATCAAATGAAAGTCAAACATAATCAAACAAAGCTATTTTAATCAAATAAATGTGAAATACGTTCAACAAAGCTAATTGTATCAAATGAAAGTCAAACACATTCAAATAAAGCTAATTGTATCAAATGAAAGTCAAACACATTCAAATAAAGCTATTTGAATCAAATGAAAGTCAAACGCATTCAAACAAAGTTATTTAAATCAAATGAAAGTGAAATGCATTCTACAAAGATAATTGAATCAAATGAAAGTTAAACGCATTCAAACAAAGCTATTTGAATCAAATGAGAGTCTAATACATTCTACAAAGCTAATTGAATCAAATGAAAGTCAAATTCATTCAACAAAGCTAATTGAATCAAATAAAAGTCAAACACATTCAAACAAAGCTAATTGAATCAAATGAAAGTCAAGCACATTCAAACAAAGCTATTTTAATGAAATGAAAGTCAAATACATTCTACAAAGCTAATTGAATCAAATGAAAGTCAAACACATTCAAACAAAGCTATTTGAATCAAATGAGAGTCAAATAAATTCAAACAAAGCTAATTAAATAAAATAAAAGTAAAATAAATTCTACAAAGCTAATTGAATCAAATGAAAGTCAAACACATTCAAAAAAAGTCTTTTAAATCAAATGAATGTCAAACACATTCAAAAAAAGCTTTTTAATTTAAATGAAGGTTAAACACATTCAAACAAAGCTATATAAATCAAATGAAAGTGAAATGCATTCTACAAAGCAAATTGAATTAAATGAAATTAAAACACATTCAAACAAAGCTATTTGAATCAAATGACAGTAAAATACATTCTACAAAGCTAATTGAATCAATTGAAAGTCAAACACATTCAAACAAAGCTATTTGAATCAAATGAAAGTCAAATACGTTCTACAAAGCTAATTGTATCAAATGAAAGTCAAACGCAATCAAATAAAGCTATTTGAGTCAAATGACAGTCAAACACATTCAAACAAAGTTGTTTAAATTAAATGAAAGTGAAATGTATTTTACAAAGCTAATTGAATCAAATGAAAGTTAAACGCATTCAAACAAAGCTATTTGAATCAAATGAGAGTCAAATACATTCTACAAAGCTAATTGAATCAAATGAAAGTCAAACACATTCAAACAAAGCTAATTGAATCAAATGAGAGTCAAATACATTCAACAAAGCTAATTGAATCAAATGAAAGTCAAACACATTCAAACAAAGCTAATTGAATCAAATGAAAGTCAAGCACATTCAAACAAAGCTATTTTAATCAAATGAAAGTCAAATACATTCTACAAAGCTAATTGAATCAAATGAAAGTAAAACACATTCAAACAAAGCTATTTGAATCAAATGAAAGTCATACACATTCAAACAAAGCTATTTGAATCAAATGAGCGTCAAATACATTCTACAAAGCTAATTGAATCAAATGAAAGTCAAACACATTTAAATAAAGCTATTTGAATCAAATGAAAGTCAAATACATTCTACAAAACTAATTGAATCAAATGAAAGTCAAACACATTCAAACAAAGCTATTTGAATCAAATGAGAGTCAAATAAATTCAAACAAAGCTAATTAAATCAAATAAAAGAAAAATACATTCTACAAAGCTAATTGAATCAAATGAAAGTCAAACACATTCAAACAAAGGCTTTTAAATCAAATGAAAGTCAAACACATTCAAAAAAAGCTTTTTAATTTAAATGAAAGTCAAACACATTCAAACAAAGCTATATAAATCAAATGAAAGTGAAATGCATTCTACAAAGCAAATTGATCTAAATGAAATTCAAACACATTCAAACAAAGCTATTTGAATCAAATGACAGTCTAACACATTCTACAAAGCTAATTGAATCAATTGTAAGTCAAACACATTTAAACAAAGTTATTTGAATCAAATGAAAGTCAAATACATTCTTTAAAGCTAATTGAATCAAATGAAAGTCAAACACATTCAAACAAAGCAGTTTGAATCAAATGAGAGTCAAATAAATTCAATCAAAGCTAATTAAATAAAATAAAAGTAAAATACATTCTACAAAGCTAATTGTATCAACTGAAAGTCAAACGCAATCAAATAAAGCTATTTGAGTCAAATGAAAGTCAAACACATTCAAACAAAGTTGTTTAAATTAAATGAAAGTGAAATGTATTCTACAAAGCTAATTAAATCAAATGAAAGTTAAACGCATTCAAACAAAGCTATTTGAATCAAATGAGAGTCAAATACATTCTACAAAGCTAATTGAATCAACTGAAAGTCAAATACATTCAACAAAGCAAATTGAATCAAATGAAAGTCAAACACATTCAACTAAAGCTAATTGAATCAAATGAAAGTCAAACATATTCAAACAAAGCTATTTTAATCAAATGAATGTCAAATACGTTCAAAAAAGCTAATTGTATCAAATGAAAGTCAAACACATTCAAATAAAGCTATTTGAATCAAATGAAAGTCAAGCACATTCAAACAAAGCTATTTTAATGAAATGAAAGTCAAATACATTCTACAAAGCTAATTGAATCAAATGAAAGTCAAACACATTCAAACAAAGCTATTTGAATCAAATGAAAGTCAAACACTTTCAAACAAAGCTAATTAAATCAAATAAAAGTCTAATACATTCTACAAAGCTAATTGAATTAATTTAAAGTCAAACACATTCAGACAAAGCTAATTGAATCAAATGAAAGTCAAACACATTCAAACAAACATTTCGAATTAAATGAAAGTAAAATACATTCTACAAAGCTAATTGAATCAAATGAAAGTCAAACACATTCAAACAAAGCTATTTGAATCAAATGAGAGTCAAATAAATTCAAACAAAGCTAATTAAATAAAATAAAAGTAAAATAAATTCTACAAAGCTAATTGAATCAAATGAAAGTCAAACCTATTCAAAAAAAGTCTTTTAAATCAAATGAAAGTCAAACACATTCAAAAAAAGCTTTTTGATTTAAATGAAAGTCAAACACATTCAAACAAAGCTATTTGAATCAAATGAAAGTGAAATGCATTCTACAAAGCTATTTGAATCAAATGAGAGTCAAATACATTCAAACAAAGCTAATTAAATCGAATAAAAGTCAAATACATTCTACAAAGCTAATTGAATCAAATGAAAGTCAAACAAATTCAAACAAAGCTAATTGAATAAACTGAAAGTCAAATACATTCAACAAAGCAAATTGAATCAAATGAAAGTGAAACACATTCAACTAAAGCTAATTGAATCAAATGAAAGTCAAACATAATCAAACAAAGCTATTTTAATCAAATGAATGTCAAATACGTTCAACAAAGCTAATTGTATCAAATGAAAGTCAAACACATTCAAATAAAGCTAATTGTATCAAATGAAAGTCAAACACATTCAAATAAAGCTATTTGAATCAAATGAAAGTCAAACGCATTCAAACAAAGTTATTTAAATCAAATGAAAGTGAAATGCATTCTACAAAGATAATTCAATCAAATGAAAGTTAAACGCATTCAAACAAAGCTATTTGAATCAAATGAGAGTCTAATACATTCTACAAAGCTAATTGAATCAAATGAAAGTCAAATTCATTCAACAAAGCTAATTGAATCAAATAAAAGTCAAACACATTCAAACAAAGCTAATTGAATCAAATGAAAGTCAAGCACATTCAAACAAAGCTATTTGAATCAAATGAGCGTCAAATACATTCTACAAAGCTAATTAAATCAAATAAAAGTCAAACACATTCAAACAAAGCTAATTGAATCAAATGAAAGTCAAGCACATTCAAACAAAGCTATTTTAATGAAATGAAAGTCAAATACATTCTACAAAGCTAATTGAATCAAATGAAAGTCAAACAAATTCAAACAAAGCTATTTGAATCAAATGAAAGTCAAACACATTTAAACAAAGTTATTTGAATCAAATGAGAGTCAAATACATTCAAACAAAGCTAATTAAATCAAATAAAAGTCTAATACATTCTACGAAGCTAATTGAATTAATTTAAAGTCAAACACATTCAAACAAAGCTAATTGAATCAAATGAAAGTCAAACACATTCAAACAAAGATTTCGAATCAAATGAAAGTCAAATACATTCTACAAAGCTAATTGAATCAAATAAAAGTCAAACACATTCAAATAAAGCTATTTGAATCAAATGAAAGTCAAATACATTCTACAAAGCTAATTGAATCAAATGAAAGTCAAACACATTCAAACAAAGCTATTTGAATCAAATGAGAGTCAAATAAATTCAAACAAAGCTAATTAAATAAAATAAAAGTAAAATAAATTCTACAAAGCTAATTGAATCAAATGAAAGTCAAACACATTCAAAAAAAGTCTTTTAAATGAAATGAAAGTCAAACACATTCAAAAAAAGCTTTTTAATTTAAATGAAGGTCAAACACATTCAAACAAAGCTACATAAATCAAATGAAAGTGAAATGTATTCTACAAAGCAAATTGAATTAAATGAAATTCAAACACATTCAAACAAAGCTATTTGAATCAAATGACAGTAAAATACATTCTACAAAGCTAATTGAATCAATTGAAAGTCAAACACATTCAAACAAAGCTATTTGAATCAAATGAAAGTCAAATACGTTCTACAAAGCTAATTGTATCAAATGAAAGTCAAACGCAATCAAATAAAGCTATTTGAGTCAAATGACAGTCAAACACATTCAAACAAAGTTGTTTAAATTAAATGAAAGTGAAATGTATTCTACAAAGCTAATTGAATCAAATGAAAGTTAAACGCACTCAAACCAAGCTATTTGAATCAAATGAGAGTCAAATACATTCTACAAAGCTAATTGAATCAAATGAAAGTCAAACCAATTCAAACAAAGCTAATTGAATCAACTGAAAGTCAAATACATTCAACAAAGCAAATTGAATCAAATGAAAGTGAAACACATTCAACTAAAGCTAATTGAATCAAATGAAAGTCAAACATAATCAAACAAAGCTATTTTAATCAAATAAATGTGAAATACGTTCAACAAAGCTAATTGTATCAAATGAAAGTCAAACACATTCAAATAAAGCTAATTGTATCAAATGAAAGTCAAACACATTCAAATAAAGCTATTTGAATCAAATGAAAGTCAAACGCATTCAAACAAAGTTATTTAAATCAAATGAAAGTGAAATGCATTCTACAAAGATAATTGAATCAAATGAAAGTTAAACGCATTCAAACAAAGCTATTTGAATCAAATGAGAGTCTAATACATTCTACAAAGCTAATTGAATCAAATGAAAGTCAAATTCATTCAACAAAGCTAATTGAATCAAATAAAAGTCAAACACATTCAAACAAAGCTAATTGAATCAAATGAAAGTCAAGCACATTCAAACAAAGCTATTTTAATGAAATGAAAGTCAAATACATTCTACAAAGCTAATTGAATCAAATGAAAGTCAAACACATTCAAACAAAGCTATTTGAATCAAATGAGAGTCAAATAAATTCAAACAAAGCTAATTAAATAAAATAAAAGTAAAATAAATTCTACAAAGCTAATTGAATCAAATGAAAGTCAAACACATTCAAAAAAAGTCTTTTAAATCAAATGAAAGTCAAACACATTCAAAAAAAGCTTTTTAATTTAAATGAAGGTTAAACACATTCAAACAAAGCTATATAAATCAAATGAAAGTGAAATGCATTCTACAAAGCAAATTGAATTAAATGAAATTAAAACACATTCAAACAAAGCTATTTGAATCAAATGACAGTAAAATACATTCTACAAAGCTAATTGAATCAATTGAAAGTCAAACACATTCAAACAAAGCTATTTGAATCAAATGAAAGTCAAATACGTTCTACAAAGCTAATTGTATCAAATGAAAGTCAAACGCAATCAAATAAAGCTATTTGAGTCAAATGACAGTCAAACACATTCAAACAAAGTTGTTTAAATTAAATGAAAGTGAAATGTATTTTACAAAGCTAATTGAATCAAATGAAAGTTAAACGCATTCAAACAAAGCTATTTGAATCAAATGAGAGTCAAATACATTCTACAAAGCTAATTGAATCAAATGAAAGTCAAACACATTCAAACAAAGCTAATTGAATCAAATGAGAGTCAAATACATTCAACAAAGCTAATTGAATCAAATGAAAGTCAAACACATTCAAACAAAGCTAATTGAATCAAATGAAAGTCAAGCACATTCAAACAAAGCTATTTTAATCAAATGAAAGTCAAATACATTCTACAAAGCTAATTGAAACAAATGAAAGTAAAACACATTCAAACAAAGCTATTTGAATCAAATGAAAGTCATACACATTCAAACAAAGCTATTTGAATCAAATGAGCGTCAAATACATTCTACAAAGCTAATTGAATCAAATGAAAGTCAAACACATTCAAATAAAGCTATTTGAATCAAATGAAAGTCAAATACATTCTACAAAACTAATTGAATCAAATGAAAGTCAAACACATTCAAACAAAGCTATTTGAATCAAATGAGAGTCAAATAAATTCAAACAAAGCTAATTAAATCAAATAAAAGAAAAATACATTCTACAAAGCTAATTGAATCAAATGAAAGTCAAACACATTCAAACAAAGGCTTTTAAATCAAATGAAAGTCAAACACATTCAAAAAAAGCTTTTTAATTTAAATGAAAGTCAAACACATTCAAACAAAGCTATATAAATCAAATGAAAGTGAAATGCATTCTACAAAGCAAATTGATCTAAATGAAATTCAAACACATTCAAACAAAGCTATTTGAATCAAATGACAGTCTAACACATTCTACAAAGCTAATTGAATCAATTGTAAGTCAAACACATTTAAACAAAGTTATTTGAATCAAATGAAAGTCAAATACATTCTTTAAAGCTAATTGAATCAAATGAAAGTCAAACACATTCAAACAAAGCTAATTGAATCAAATGAAAGTCAAACACATTCAAACAAAGCTATTTTAATTAAATGAATGTCAAATACATTCTACAAAGCTAATTGAATCAAATGAAAGTCAAACACATTCAAACAAAGCTATTTGAATAAAATGAAAGTCAAATACATTCTACAAAGCAAATTGAAACAAATTAAAGTCAAATACATTCAAACAAAGCTATTTGAATCAAATGAAAGTCAAATACGTTCTACAAAGCTAATTGTATCAAATGAAAGTCAAACGCAATCAAATAAAGCTATTTGAGTCAAATGACAGTCAAACACATTCAAACAAAGTTGTTTAAATTAAATGAAAGTGAAATGTATTCTACAAAGCTAATTGAATCAAATGAAAGTTAAACGCACTCAAACAAAGCTATTTGAATCAAATGAGAGTCAAATACATTCTACAAAGCTAATTGAATCAAATGAAAGTCAAACACATTCAAACAAAGCTAATTGAATCAAATGAGAGTCAAATACATTCAACAAAGCTAATTGAATCAAATGAAAGTCAAACACATTCAAACAAAGCTAATTGATTCAAATGAAAGTCAAGCACATTCAAACAAAGCTATTTTAATCAAATGAATCTCAAATACATTCTACAAAGCTAATTGAATCAAATGAAAGTAAAACACATTCAAACAAAGCTATTTGAATCAAATGAAAGTCAAACACATTCAAACAAAGCTATTTGAATCAAATGAGAGTCAAATACATTCTACAAAGCTAATTGAATCAAATGAAAGTCAAACACATTCAAATAAAGCTATTTGAATCAAATGAAAGTCAAATACATTCTACAAAGCTAATTGAATCAAATGAAAGTCAAACACATTCAAACAAAGCTATTTGAATCAAAAGAGAGTCAAATAAATTCAAACAAAGCTAATTAAATCAAATAAAAGTAAAATACATTCTACAAAGCTAATTGAATCAAATGAAAGTCAAACACATTCAAACAAAGCCATTTAAATCAAATGAAAGTCAAACACATTCAAAAAAAGCTTTTTAATTAAAATGAAAGTCAAACACATTCAAACAAAGCTATATAAATCAAATGAAAGTGAAATGCATTCTACAAAGCAAATTGATCTAAATGAAATTCAAACACATTCAAACAAAGCTATTTGAATCTGACAGTCTAACACATTCTACAAAGCTAATTGAATCAATTGTAAGTCAAACACATTTAAACAAAGCTATTTGAATCAAATGAAAGTCAAATACATTCTACAAAGCTAATTAAATCAAATGAAAGTCAAACACATTCAAACAAAGCTATTTGAATCAAATGAAAGTCAAATACGTTCTACAAAGCTAATTGTATCAAATGAAAGTCAAACGCAATCAAATAAAGCTATTTGAGTCAAATGACAGTCAAACACATTCAAACAAAGTTGTTTAAATTAAATGAAAGTGAAATGTATTCTACAAAGCTAATTGAATCAAATGAAAGTTAAACGCACTCAAACAAAGCTATTTGAATCAAATGAGAGTCAAATACATTCTACAAAGCTAATTGAATCAAATGAAAGTCAAACACATTCAAACAAAGCTAATTGAATCAAATGAGAGTCAAATACATTCAACAAAGCTAATTGAATCAAATGAAAGTCAAACACATTCAAACAAAGCTAATTGATTCAAATGAAAGTCAAGCACATTCAAACAAAGCTATTTTAATCAAATGAATCTCAAATACATTCTACAAAGCTAATTGAATCAAATGAAAGTAAAACACATTCAAACAAAGCTATTTGAATCAAATGAAAGTCAAACACATTCAAACAAAGCTATTTGAATCAAATGAGAGTCAAATACATTTTACAAAGCTAATTGAATCAAATGAAAGTCAAACACATTCAAATAAAGCTATTTGAATCAAATGAAAGTCAAATACATTCTACATAGCTAATTGAATCAAATGAAAGTCAAACACATTCAAACAAAGCTATTTGAATCAAATGAGAGTCAAATAAATTCAAACAAAGCTAATTAAATCAAATAAAAGTAAAATACATTCTACAAAGCTAATTGAATCAAATGAAAGTCAAACACATTCAAACAAAGTCTTTTAAATCAAATGAAAGTCAAACACATTCAAAAAAAGCTTTTTAATTTAAATGAAGGTCAAACACATTCAAACAAAGCTACATAAATCAAATGAAAGTGAAATGCATTCTACAAAGCAAATTGAATTAAATGAAATTCAAACACATTCAAACAAAGCTATTTGAATCAAATGACAGTAAAATACATTCTACAAAGCTAATTGAATCAATTGAAAGTCAAACACATTCAAACAAAGCTATTTGAATCAAATGAAAGTCAAATACGTTCTACAAAGCTAATTGTATCAAATGAAAGTCAAACGCAATCAAATAAAGCTATTTGAGTCAAATGACAGTCAAACACATTCAAACAAAGTTGTTTAAATTAAATGAAAGTGAAATGTATTCTACAAAGCTAATTGAATCAAATGAAAGTTAAACGCACTCAAACAAAGCTATTTGAATCAAATGAGAGTCAAATACATTCTACAAAGCTAATTGAATCAAATGAAAGTCAAACACATTCAAACAAAGCTAATTGAATCAAATGAGAGTCAAATACATTCAACAAAGCTAATTGAATCAAATGAAAGTCAAACACATTCAAACAAAGCTAATTGATTCAAATGAAAGTCAAGCACATTCAAACAAAGCTATTTTAATCAAATGAATCTCAAATACATTCTACAAAGCTAATTGAATCAAATGAAAGTAAAACACATTCAAACAAAGCTATTTGAATCAAATGAAAGTCAAACACATTCAAACAAAGCTATTTGAATCAAATGAGAGTCAAATACATTTTACAAAGCTAATTGAATCAAATGAAAGTCAAACACATTCAAATAAAGCTATTTGAATCAAATGAAAGTCAAATACATTCTACATAGCTAATTGAATCAAATGAAAGTCAAACACATTCAAACAAAGCTATTTGAATCAAATGAGAGTCAAATAAATTCAAACAAAGCTAATTAAATCAAATAAAAGTAAAATACATTCTACAAAGCTAATTGAATCAAATGAAAGTCAAACACATTCAAACAAAGCCATTTAAATCAAATGAAAGTCAAACACATTCAAAAAAAGCTTTTTAATTAAAATGAAAGTCAAACACATTCAAACAAAGCTATATAAATCAAATGAAAGTGAAATGCATTCTACAAAGCAAATTGATCTAAATGAAATTCAAACACATTCAAACAAAGCTAATTGAATCAATTGAAAGTCAAATACGTTCTACAAAGCTAATTGTATCAAATGAAAGTCAAACGCAATCAAATAAAGATATTTGAGTCTAATGAAAGTCAAACACATTCAAACAAAGTTGTTTAAATTAAATGAAAGTGAAATGTATTCTACAAAGCTAATTGAATCAAATGAAAGTGAAACGCATTCAAACAAAGCTATTTGAATCATATGAGAGTCAAATACATTCTAGAAAGCTAATTGAATCAAATAAAAGTCAAACACATTCAAACAAAGCTAATTTAATCAAATGAGAGTCAAATACATTCAACAAAGCTAATTGAATCAAATGAAAGTCAAACACATTCAAACAAAGCTAATTGAATCAAATGAAAGTCAAGCACAGTCAAACAAAGCTATTTTATTCAAATGAAAGTCAAATACATTCTACAAAGCTAATTGAATCAAATGAAAGTAAAACACATTCAAACAAAGCTATTTGAATCAAATGAAAGTCAAACACATTCAAACAAAGCTATTTGAATCAAATGAGAGTCAAATACATTAAAATAAAGCTAATTAAATCAAATAAAAGTCTAATACATTCAAACAAGGATTTTGAATCAAATGAAAGTCAAACACATTCAAACAAGGATTTTGAATCAAATGAAAGTCAAATACATTCTACAAAGCTAATTGAATCAAATGAAAGTCAAACACATTCAAATAAAGCTATTTGAATCAAATGAAAGTCAAATACATTCTACAAAACTAATTGAATCAATTGAAAGTCAAACACATTCAAACAAAGCTAATTGAATCAAATGAAAGTCAAGCACAGTCAAACAAAGCTATTTTATTCAAATGAAAGTCAAATACATTCTACAAAGCTAATTGAATCAAATGAAAGTAAAACACATTCAAACAAAGCTATTTGAATCAAATGAAAGTCAAACACATTCAAACAAAGCTATTTGAATCAAATGAGAGTCAAATACATTAAAATAAAGCTAATTAAATCAAATAAAAGTCTAATACATTCAAACAAGGATTTTGAATCAAATGAAATTCAAACACATTCAAACAAAGGTATTTGAATCAAATGACAGTCAAACACATTCTACAAAGCTAATTGAATCAATTGAAAGTAAATCACATTTAAACAAAGCTATTTGAATCAAATGAAAGTCAAATACATTCTACAAAGCTAATTGAATCAAATGAAAGTCAAACACATTCAAATAAAGCTAATTGAATCAAATGAAAGTCAAACACATTCAAACAAAGCTATTTTAATTAAATGAATGTCAAATACATTCTACAAAGCTAATTCAATCAAATGAAAGTCAAACACATTCAAACAAAGCTATTTGAAGAAAATGAAAGTCAAATACATTCTACAAAGCAAATTGAATCAAATGAAAGTCAAATACATTCTACAAAGCTAATTGAATCAAATGAAAGTCAAACACATTCAAACAAAGCTAATTAAATCAAATAAAAGTCAAATACATTCTACAAAGCTAATTGAATCATATAAAAGTCAAACACATTCAAACAAAGCTAATTGAATCAAATGGAAGTCAAATACATTCTACAAAGCTAATTGAATTAAATTAAAGTCAAACACATTCAAAATAAGCTAATTGAATTTAACGAAAGTCAAACACAGTCAAACAAAGCATTCGAATCAAGTCAAAGTCATATACATTCTACAAAGCTAATTGAAACAAATGAAATTCAAACACATTCAAACAAAGCTATTTGAATCAAATGAAAGTCAAATACATTCTACAAAGCTAATTGAATCAAATGAAAGTGAAAACATTCAAACAAAGCTATTTGAATAAAATGAGAGTCAAATACATTCAAACAAAGCTAATTAAATCAAATAAAAGTCAAATACATTCTATAAAGCTAATTGAATCAAATGAAAGTCAAACACATTCAAACATAGCTAATTGCATAAACTGAAAGTCAAATACATTCAACAAAGCAAATTGAATCAAATGAAAGTCAAACACATTCAACTAAAGCTAATTGAATCAAATAAAGTCAAACATATTCAAACAAAGCTATTTTAATCAAATGAATGTCAAATACGTTCAACAAAGCTAATTGTATCAAATGAAAGTCAAACACATTCAAATAAAGCTATTTGAATCAAATGAAAGTCAAACGCATTCAAACAAAGTTATTTAAATCAAATGAAAGTGAAATGCATTCTACAAAGCTAATTGAATTAAATGAAAGTTAAACGCATTCAAACAAAGCTATTTGAATTAAATGAGAGTCTAATACATTCTACAAAGCTAATTGAATCAAATGAAAGTCAAACACATTCAAACAAAGCTAATTGAATCAAATGAAAGTCAAACTCATTCAACAAAGCTAATTGAATCAAATAAAAGTCAAACACATTCAAACAAAGCTAATTGAATCAAATGAAAGTCAAGCACATTCAAACAAAGCTATTTTAATCAAATGAAAGTCAAATACATTCTACAAACCTAATTGAATCAAATGAAAGTCAAACACATTCAAACAAAGCTATTTGAATCAAATGAGAGTCCAATACATTCTACAAAGCTAATTGAATCAAATGAAAGTCAAACACATTCAAATAAAGCTATTTAAATCAAATGAAAGTCAAATACATTATACAAAGCTAATTGAATCAAATAAAAGTCAAACACATTCAAACAAAGCTATTTGAATCAAATGAAAGTCAAACACATTCAAACATAGATTTCTAATCAAATGAAAGTCAAATACATTCTACAAAGCTAATTGAATCAAATGAAAGTCAAACACATTTAAATAAAGCTATTTGAATCAAATGAAAGTCAAATACATTCTACAAAGCATATTAAATCAAATGAAAGTCAAACACATTCAAACAAAGCTATTTGAATCAAATGAGAGTCAAATAAATTCAAACATAGCTAATTAAATAAAATAAAAGTAAAATACATTCTACAAAGCTAATTGAATCAAATGAAAGTCAAGCACATTCAAAAAAAGTCTTTAAATCAAATGAAAGTCAAACACATTCAAAAAAAGCTTTTTAATTTAAATGAAAGTCAAACACATTCAAACAAAGCTATATAAATCAAATGAAATTGAAATGCATTCTACAAAGCAAATTGAATTAAATGAAATTCAAACACATTCATACAAAGCTATTTGAACCAAATGACGGTAAAATACATTCTACAATGCTAATTGAATCAATTGAAAGTCAAACACATTCAAACAAAGCTATTTGAATCAAATGAAAGTCAATTACATTCTACAAAGCTAATTAAATCAAATGAAAGTAAAACACATTCAAACAAAGCTAATTGAATCAAATGAAAGTCAAACACATTCAAACAAAGCTATTTTAATTAAATGAATGTCAAATACATTTTACAAAGCTAATTGAATCAAATGAAAGTCAAACACATTCAAACAAAGCTATTTGAAGAAAATGAAAGTCAAATACAATCTACAAAGCAAATTGAAACAAATGAAAGTCAAACACAGTCAAACAAAGTTATTTGACAAAAATGAAAGTCAGATACATTCTACAAAGCTAATTGAATCAAATGAAAGTCAAACACATTCAAACAAAGCTATTTGAATCAAATGAAAGTCAAATACGTTCTACAAATCTAATTGTATCAAATGAAAGTCAAGCACATTCAAAAAAGTCTTTAAATCAAATGAAAGTCAAACACATTCAAAAAAAGCTTTTTAATTTAAATGAAAGTCAAACACATTAAAACAAAGCTATATAAATCAAATGAAATGGAAATGCATTCTACAAAGCAAATTGAATTAAATGAAATTCAAACACATTCATACAAAGCTATTTGAATCAAATGACGGTAAAATACATTCTACAATGCTAATTGAATCAATTGAAAGTCAAACACATTCAAACAAAGCTATTTGAATCAAATGAAAGTCAATTACATTCTACAAAGCTAATTAAATCAAATGAAAGTAAAACACATTCAAACAAAGCTAATTGAATCAAATGAAAGTCAAACACATTCAAACAAAGCTATTTTAATTAAATGAATGTCAAATACATTTTACAAAGCTAATTGAATCAAATGAAAGTCAAACACATTCAAACAAAGCTATTTGAAGAAAATGAAAGTAAAATACATTCTACAAAGCTAATTGAATCAAATGAAAGTCAAACACATTCAAACAAAGCTATTTGAATCAAATGAAAGTCAAATACGTTCTACAAATCTAATTGTATCAAATGAAAGTCAAACGCAATCAAATAAAGCTATTTGAGTCAAATGAATGTCAAACACTGATGTGTAAGCAAGATGAGAACCTTGTTACAAAAGTACGTTTTAAGGGGTCTTAGTGAAATCGTGATTAGTGAAGGGGAGAATAGGGGAACACTCAACCCTAGTCTCGGATATAACAAAGGGGAACACTCACCCTTTGCTTGGTGTAGTTAGGAATGGGGAACACTCAACCCACTCGTTCACTACGCAAGTTCCTAGGTTTGGGAACACTCTACCAAAACTAGCACTCTTCAAATTTGAGTTATCAAACTTGGACCTTAAAAATGACTAATTGCTAAGTCACGTTTAATCAACAAAACACAAGTGTTTAAGCAAATTTCTGGATGCCTTTTCATTCATGCATAGTACACTATTTATAGTAGTGTATAAGTTACATAAAGGAACATAGGATTCCCTTCTACAATTTTAATGATCATCCATCACTTGCCTAATTAAAAAACAAGATAAAATGCTAACTATAAGGTGATTAAAAGGCTCATATGACTGTCCAATTAACCCCTCATAACAACAAAGTAAAACTAATCAACTAAGCTTAAAACTATGCTTAAATTAAGGAGAAAACGTTCAGCAATTATGAGGTCTTCAAACAGCATTTTCAACGTCCAAAAACGTGCAAACAACCCCCTTGAGTCACGCTTGTAACCTCCCATTTAAACCCTTGATTCAAGCTCCTTTATTCTAGCAACAACTCTCTAATTAAGCACATGTAAACCCCAAGTAAAGAGGTAGAATAATCAGCCAACTAATGCCTTAATTCACGCCCAACACAAGCCTTGAATCACGCTGTCAAAATCAGTCCAATGTAACTCCCAAATGCATAAATCATGCGTGGCTTCAAGCTTGGAAAAACGGCTCATGTACTAGATACCTTCAACAAGAATAATTACACTAAGGGAAGTGTAACCATTTGTTAAACTCTTTGGACTAAAACCGTGCACAGGATTGAAGAATGATTTAGACAAGAATAATCCCTTAGCACCTTGCTCAATAGCACCGTGTTGAACCTCCTCATCTTGACCATGGATAGTTGACCCTTGACCATCTTGGTCATCTTCCCCTTCTTCAAAAGGAATTGCCCTCAATTCGTCATCATCAAAGTAAGGAGCAAGATCACCAATGTTGAATGTACTTGAGACACCATATTGGCCTCCCAAATCTATTTTGTATGCATTGTCATTGATCTTTTCCACGACCTCAAACGGACCCTCGGCTCTTGGCATAAGCTTGTTCTTCCTTTTGCTAGGAAAACGTTCTTTCCTCATGTAAATCCACACCAAGTCCCCAACTTCAAAAGACTTCATATTTCTAACGCGTTTGTTGGCTTGTTTCTTGTAGATTTCATTTGCCTTTTCAATGTTTCTCCGAACTTCTTTATGGACTTTTAGCATGAACTCGGCTTGCTCCTTTGCTCCACCATGAACGAACTTGTCTTTTGGCAAAGCAATAAGATCAATGGGAATATAAGGATTGACGCCATATACTACTTCAAAAGGAGAGTACTTTGTAGTAGCACTAGGTGTCCTATTATAAGCAAACTCGGCATGAGCAAGCTTATTATCCCAATCTTTGGTACTTTTGCTTACCAAAGCCCTAAGCAACGAACCAAGTATCCTATTCACCACCTCCGTTTGACCATCGGTTTGTGGATGATGTGAGGTAGAAAACAATAACTTAGTTCCCATCAAACGCCAAATAGACTTCCAAAAATGACTTAGGAACTTAGTATCACGATCCGACACAATGGTGCGTGGCACCCCATGGAAACGAACCACTTCTTCGAAGTATAACTTAGCCACTTTTACTGCATCTTCAGTTTTATGGCAAGGAATGAAATGAGCCATTTTTGAGAACCGATCAACCACCACCATTATTGAATCCTTGCCTCTTTGAGTTCTTGGCAAAGCTACAATAAAATCCATACTAACATCTTCCCAAGGTCTCTCGGGAATTGGCAAGGGCTTGTAGAGACCTTTATGAAACACCATCTTTGCTCTTTGACAAGTAGAACAACGACTCACCACATGATGAACCGTGGCTAACATTTTCGGCCAATAAAAGTGAGCTTGGAGAAGCTCCAATGTCTTGTGAATACCAACGTGACCAGCTAGCCCTCCCCATGAGCTTCATGTATCAACAAACTTCTAATGGGACATTTTGGAATACATAATCTATTTCCTTTAAAAAGAAAACCATTATGTAAGGAAAACAGATCATAGACTCCATGGACACAGTTATCAATTATCCTTTTGAGTTCATCATCTTCTTGATAGTATTCTTTGATCAAATCGAACCCAAGTACCTTTGCTTCAACCATTCCAAGCAAATTATGCCTTCGAGATAAGGCATCCGCAACCACATTAGCTTTCCCACTCTTGTATTTAGAGGAAAAGTTAAATGTTTGCAAGAATTCGACCCACTTTGCATGTCTTGCATTCAGCTTCTTTTGGCCATGTATGAACCTCAAGGATTCATGATCGGAATGCAATATGAAAGGTTGTGGCCTCAAGTAATGTGACCAATGATCTAGAGCTCTTACCATAGCATAGAACTCTTTATCATAGGTGGAGTAATTCAACTTGCCTTGACTCATCTTCTCACTAAAGTAAGCAATGGGACGCCCACCTTGAATCAATACGGCACCAATACCCTTTCCACTTGCGTCACATTCAACCTCAAATGGTTTGGAAAAATCCGGAAGTGCTAAGATGGGTGTGTTGCACATCTTCTTCTTGACTTCTTCAAATGCCCTTTGAGCTTGGGGTGTCCATTCAAACACGCCTTTCTTAGTACACTCGGTGATGGGAGACATGAGTGTGCTAAAATTCTTGATGAATCTTCTATAGAAGGAGGCAAGTCCATGAAATGAACGAACTTCCGTGAGTGTCCTTGGACTAGGCCATGATTGAATTGCTTCAATTTTGCTAGGATCCACCTTCACGCCATCACCTGAAACTATGTAACCAAGAAACATGACTTCATACAATAAAAAATCACATTTTTCTAGTTTCCCATACAATTTTTCTTGCCTCAAAACAGAAAATACTTGGAAAAGATGATCAAAATGAGATTCTTCATCACGTGAATAAATGAGAATGTCATCCAAGTATACTACCACGAACTTGCCAAGAAATGGCCTTAGCACCTCATTCATTAATCTCATGAACGTGCTAGGGGCATTTGTAAGGCCAAATGGCATGACGAGCCACTCATACAACCCATGCTTTGTCTTGAACGCGGTTTTCCATTCATCCCCTTCTCTCATGCGAATTTGATGATACCCACTTCTCAAGTCTACCTTTGAGAAGACCTTGGAACCACTTAACTCATCAAGCATGTCATCAAGCCTTGGAATTGGAAACCTGTACTTGATAGTAATGTTATTAACGGCTCTACTATCAATACACATTCTCCAAGTACCATCTTTCTTAGGGACCAACAAAGCAGGAACGGCACATGGACTCATGGACTCACGCACATAACCCATCCCCATTAGCTCTTCAATTTGACGTTGTAATTCCTTAGTTTCTAAAGGGTTACACCTATAGGCTGGCTTATTTGGCAAAGGTGCTCCGGGAATGAGATCGATTTGATGCTCAATTCCACGTATGGGTGGTAGTTCTTTAGGTAATTCATTCGGAAAAACGTCCTCAAAATCCTTAATCAATTGGGCTAATTTAGGATTTTGAGCAACAAAATTTTCGTGGGTTTCTTTGGAGTATAGTATGAACAACTCTCCCTCACCATCTAACTCCCTTTCAAACTCTTTAAGAGACAACAAGGATACTTCTTTTTGGGGTGTTTGTGATGGTGAAAACCGTGGGGGTGGTAAAGGGTGTAGTTTTTTTCTTTCTCCCTTCATGGACTATGGTATACGTGTTGTGATACCCATCATGTATAGATCTTTTATCAGTTTGCCAAGGCCTACCAAGTAGAATATGACAAGCATCCATAGACACAACATCACATAATATAGAATCACAATACGAACCAATACAAAAAGAAACCATGCATTGCTTCCTAACCCCAGTGCTAGCATTAGAATCTAACCAACTTAATTTGTAAGGTTGTGGATGATTAGTAGTCGTAAGACCAAGTTTAGATACTAGGGTCTTAGACACGGTATTAGCCTCACTTCCTCCATCAATAATCAAATCACATACCTCGTCACCAATTTTACAACGGGTGATGAAAATGTGTTGTCGTTGGGGGCAGCATCCTCTTCCACACGTGCTTGTAAGGCCCTCCTAATCACGAGGCTAGTCTTCTCCTCTGGCTCGGCAATGCAATCATCACAATCATCTTCAACTTCTTCTTCCCCCTCCTCAAACTCATCCCAGTTGATGTTTTGAGTGGCCATGAGCTTAACCTCTTGTATGGTTAACGCCCTAGTATTAGGACAATCCTTCTTGTAATGACCTCGTCCTCCACATTTGTAACACACAATGTCACCTAGCTTCACGTCCTTTGTGTCCTTTTTTGGTGGATTACTTGGTTTGTTAAAGGAAGAACCTTCCTTCGTAGGAAAAGAAGGTTTTCGTGCCAATTGAGGAATGGTAGTAGGCTTCTTCTTCTTCCTCTTAGCATCGAACTTAATCACCAACTTGCAAGCTTCAGCAAACGTGAGGTTAGTATAACCTTCAAGTTTGTCTTGTAATTCTTGGTCCAAACCAGATATGAAACGCCCCATTTTGAGCTCTTCATTTTTCGGTTACTTCACACACAATAGCAAGTCTATCAAACTCTTTTATGTAATCCTCCACAGAGTCCCCATTTTGTTGCAAGGTACTCCACTTCACATATTGACTCTGCTTGTAATTGTGGGGGATGAAACGGTCTTTCATCCGTTTCTTGAGTTTGCCCCAAGTAGAGATAGGAGCTTTCCCCCTAAGGGTACGTCCCCTCTGCTCTCCTTGTAGCCAACTATCACCATAGCCCTTCAACTTGACTTTGGCAATCTTAAAACGTTGAACATCCTCATGAATGTCCTTGTATTCAAAGTACCTTTCCAAGGATTTCTCCCATTCCAAGTACTTCTCTGGATCAAGTGTCCCATCAAAAGAAGGGACGTCTACTTTGAGACTCCTATCTTCCCTCCTAGGTGGAGGGTCTTCATCTTGATCTCTCCTATCTTGCTCGTTCATGAGCCTTGCCATCAAGGCAGCAAGGTTCCCTTGTAGATTGGCATTGGTTTCGGCCAACCTTTCTTGACTAGCAATGGATCGATTAAGAGCTTCCAAGGCTGTCCTCAAGTCTTGATTCTCTCCCATGGTGTGTAGGTATACGACCCCTTAGGAAATGTTTAGGAAAACACCCCCTACCTGACGCGCCAAATGATGTGTAAGCAAGATGAGAACCTTGTTACAAAAGTACGTTTTAAGGGGTCTTAGTGAAATCGTGATTAGTGAAGGGGAGAATAGGGGAACACTCAACCCTAGTCTCGGATATAACAAAGGGGAACACTCACCCTTTGCTTGGTGTAGTTAGGAATGGGGAACACTCAACCCACTCGTTCACTACGCAAGTTCCTAGGTTTGGGAACACTCTACCAAAACTAGCACTCTTCAAATTTGAGTTATCAAACTTGGACCTTAAAAAATACTAATTGCTAAGTCACGTTTAATCAACAAAACACAAGTGTTTAAGCAAATTTCTGGATGCCTTTTCATTCATGCATAGTACACTATTTATAGTAGTGTATAAGTTACATAAAGGAACATAGGATTCCCTTCTACAATTTTAATGATCATCCATCACTTGCCTAATTAAAAAACAAGATAAAATGCTAACTATAAGGTGATTAAAAGGCTCATATGACTGTCCAATTAACCCCTCATAACAACAAAGTAAAACTAATCAACTAAGCTTAAAACTATGCTTAAATTAAGGAGAAAACGTTCAGCAATTATGAGGTCTTCAAACAGCATTTTCAACGTCCAAGAAAACGTGCAAACAACCCCCTTGAGTCACGCTTGTAACCTCCCATTTAAACCCTTGATTCAAGCTCCTTTATTCTAGCAACAACTCTCTAATTAAGCACATGTAAACCCCAAGTAAAGAGGTAGAATAATCAGCCAACTAATGCCTTAATTCACGCCCAACACAAGCCTTGAATCACGCTGTCAAAATCAGTCCAATGTAACTCCCAAATGCATAAATCATGCGTGGCTTCAAGCTTGGAAAAACGGCTCATGTACTAGATACCTTCAGCAAGAATAATTACACTAAGGAAGTGTAACCATTTGTTAAACTCTTTGGACTAAAACCGTGCATAGGATTGAAGAATGATTTAGACAAGAATAATCCCTTAGCACCTTGCTCAATAGCACCGTGTTGAACCTCCTCATCTTGACCATGGATAGTTGACCCTTGACCATCTTGGTCACAATGCATTCATACAAAGCTGATTGAATCAAATGAAAGTCATAATGCATTTTTAAAAAAGCTAATTGAATCAAATGAGAGTCAAATGCATTATTTTAAAAAAAGCTTTGAATCTGGAATCCAATGGGAATCAAATAAAAGTCAAACACAGCTTTGAGTCAAATGCATTCAAGAATCAAATGAAAGTTAAATGCATTCGCTAATTGAATCAAAAAGTCAAATCATTTAATTAAATCAAATGAAAGTCTTATTGACCAATATGGTCAAAGTTCTATGATTGTGATGCTCCAAGTAGTGGTGAGGTCCAAGTTCAAAGCAATGCAAAGGAATTTTTTCTGTCCAAATCATTCCTTACTCCTTTGCACGGTTTTGGTCCGAAAGATTTTACAAGTGGTTACACTTCACTTAGTGTAATTAACCTTGTAGAAAGTATCTAGCAAGTGACGGTTTTCCAAGCTCCAAGTGCAACGGTTACAAGCTGATTGAAAGAGGAGTGATTCATGGCACTTGTTGGGCGTGAATTATGGAGTTTGTTGGCTGAACATTGCACCTCATTATTTGGGGGTTATGAAGAATAAAGAGGCGTGAATCAGGCATTAAAATGGGGGTTACACAAGCTTGAAAATGGCTGTTTTGGGCGTGTGCTGAAGAGGCTCTTTGGATGCTATTTTGGCTGTCATCTTCCCTTGTTTCAAGCCTAGTCTTTAGTTCTTTTTAATTAAGTTTAATCATATTTGTAAAAGGGGTTAAGTGGGACGTGTAATCTCCACTCATTCCCTTAGTTAATTTCCTTTTGTCTATTTCATTTTGTTAATTAAAGTAGGCAAGTGAAAAGGTTGTATTGATGCTATAAATAGCATACTTTTGAATGAATGAAAATGATCCAAGATTATTTGCCTAAAAAACGTGTGTTTTGTTAATTGAAGTGACTTGAGTTTAGCTCACTTTGTTTTCCAAATTTGAGTATCCGAATTTGAGAGTGTTAGTTTTGGTGAGAGTTCCCAAAATTAGGGCTTATAGTTTATGATTTGGTGAGAGTTCCCTCATCTAAACTATCCAAGCAAACGAGTGAGAGTTCCTCTTTGCTATATCTTAGCTTAGGGTGAGAGTTCCCCTAACTAAACTGATTACTTGACAATTGAACTTTAAGACCCTTTGAATCTCTTAACTTATCATTTCTTGTAACAAGGTTTCTCATCTTGTTTACACATCATTTGGCGCGTCAGGTAGGGGGAAATTTTCTTAAATTTTCCAAAGGGGTCGAATACCTACATACCATGGGAGAGAATCAAGACTTGAGGACAGCTTTGGAAGCTCTTAATCGATCCATTGCTAGTCAGGAAAGGTTGGCCGAAACCAATGCCAATCTCCAAGGGAACCTTGCTGCCTTGATGGCAAGGCTCATGAACGAGCAAGATAGGAGAGATCAAGGTGAAGACCCTCCACCTAGGAGGGAGGATAGGAGTCTCAAAGTGGACGTTCCTGCCTTTTGATGGGACACTTGATCCAGAGAAGTACTTGGAATGGGAGAAATCCTTGGAAAGGTACTTTGAATACAAGGACATTCATGAGGATGTTCAACGTTTTAAGATTGCCAAAGTCAAGTTGAAGGGCTATGGTGATAGTTGGTTGCAAGGAGAACAAAGAGGGGCGTACCCTTAGGGGTAAGGCTCACATTTCCACTTGGGAAAAGCTGAAGAAAAGAATGAGAGATCGTTTCATTCCTCACAATTACAAGCAAAATCAGTATGTGAAATGGAGTACTCTCCAACAAAATGGTGATTCGGTGGAAGACTATATCAAAGAATTTGATAGGCTTGCCATTGTATGTGAGGTGACTGAAAATGAAGAGCTGAAGTTGGGACGTTTTGTAGCTGGGTTGGAACAAGAGTTACAAGACAAACTTGACGGTTACACTAACCTCACGTTTGTGGAAGCTTGCAAACTTGTGACAAAGTTTGATGCTAAAAGGAAAAGGAAGAAAACGCCTACTACTACTCCAGTGGTACGCAAACCACCCTTCAACTCAAAGGAGGGTTCTTCTTTTAGCAAGCCTAATGAGCCACCAAAGAGGAACACGAAAGACTTCAAGCTTAGTGACATTGTATGTTACAAGTGTGGAGGTAGAGGACATTATAAAAAAGATTGTCCTAATTCAAGAGCCTTAACCATGCAAGAGGTTAAACTCATAGCCACCCAAAGCATCAATTGGGAGGAATTTGAGTCTGAAGAAGAGAAGGAGGTGACCCCGTATGAAAAGGATGAGGAGGAGGACCAATGCTATCCTGAAATGGAGGGCAAAACAAACTTGGTGGTTAGGAGAGCTTTGCAAGCTCGTGTGGAGGAACCTTTGGCGCCACAAAGACAACACATTTTCATCACCAAATGTAAAGTTGGTGACGAGGTATGTGATCTAATTATTGATGGGGGCAGTGAGGCTAATACTGTGTCGAAAACCTTAGTATCTAAACTAGGTCTTACCACCACAAATCATCCACATCCTTACAAATTGAGTTGGTTAGATTCTAATGCTAGCACTGGGGTTAGAAAGCAATGTATGGTGAGTTTTTCGATTGGTTCATATCATGATAGTCAATTGTGTGATGTTGTTTTAATGGATGCTTGTCATATTCTTCTTGGGAGACCGTGGCAATCTGATAAAAAATCTATCCATGATGGGTACCATAACACCTACACTATCACTCACCAAGGGAAACAAAAGAAATTGCACCCTTTACCACCCCCACGGTTTTCACAACCACAAAAGCCACAAATTTCTTTATTATCTTGTAAAGAGTTTGAGAGGGAGTTTGAGGGTGAGGAAGAGATATTCATGTTGTACTCTAAAGAAATCCATGAAAAATTTGTGAGTCAAAATCCTAAACTTGCCAAACTGATTAAAGAGTTTGAGGATGTTTTTCCGGATGAGTTACCTAAGGGATTACCACCCTTGAGAGGAATTGAGCATCAAATTGATCTCATTCCAGGCGCACCTCTACCAAATAAACCTGCCTATAGATGTAACCCTTTAGAAACTAAGGAGTTGCAAAGACAAATTGAAGAATTGATGGGTATGGGCTATGTGCGTGAGTCTATGAGTCCATGTGCGGTTCCTGCCTTGTTGGTTCCTAAAAAGGATGGTACTTGGCGTATGTGCATTGATAGTAGAGCTGTTAACAATATTACTATCAAGTACAGGTTCCCAATTCCAAGACTGGATGATATGTTGGACGAATTGAGTGGTTCAAATGTATTCTCAAAAGTTGATTTGAGAAGTGGTTACCATCAAATTCGTATGAGGGAAGGTGATGAATGGAAGACTGCATTCAAGACAAAGCATGGGTTGTATGAATGGCTTGTGATGCCGTTTGGATTGACCAATGCACCTAGCACATTCATGAGATTAATGAACGAGGTGTTGAGGCCATTTCTTGGCAAGTTCGTGGTGGTGTACCTTGATGACATCCTTATTTACTCTAAAAATGAGGATGAATATTTAGATCATTTGTTTC
Source organism: Chenopodium quinoa (assembly GCF_001683475.1). Lineage (NCBI taxonomy): Eukaryota > Viridiplantae > Streptophyta > Magnoliopsida > Caryophyllales > Amaranthaceae > Chenopodium > Chenopodium quinoa. Next base: position 40,998 of record NW_018742876.1, read on the forward strand.
AAGTTTTTTCTGTTTTAAGAACGCAAAAATTGTATGGAAAACTTGAAAAATGTGATTTTATGTTATATGAGGTCACTTTTCTTGGTTACATAGTTTCAGGTGATGGCGTGAAGGTGGATCCTTGCAAGGTTGAAGCAATTCAATCATGGCCTAGTCCAAAAACACTCACGGAGGTCCGTTCTTTCCATGGCCTAGCTTCTTTCTATAGAAGATTTATCAAGAATTTTAGCACACTCATGGCTCCTATAACTGAGTGTACTAAGAAGGGGACGTTTGAATGGACTACACAAGCTCAAAAGGCCTTTGAAGAAGTCAAGGAGAAAATGTGCAACACTCCTATTCTTGCACTCCCTGATTTTTCCAAGCCATTTGAAGTTGAGTGTGACGCAAGTGGGAAGGGGATTGGAGCAGTTTTGATTCAAGAAGGGCGTCCAATTGCTTATTTCAGTGAAAAGTTGAGTCAAGGCAAGTTGAACTATTCCACCTATGATAAAGAGTTCTATGCTATGGTACGAGCTCTAGATCATTGGTCACATTACTTGAGACCACAACCGTTCATATTACATTCGGACCATGAATCTCTAAGGTTCATCCATGGTCAAAAGAAGTTGAATTCAAGACATGCTAAATGGGTTGAATTCTTGCAAACCTTTAACTTTTCCTCTAAATACAAGAGTGGAAAGGCTAATGTTGTTGCGGATGCCTTATCTAGGAGACACAATTTGCTTGGAGTTGTCGAAGCAAAGGTTCTTGGGTTTGATTTGATCAAAAGCATACTACAAAGAGGATGGAGATTTCATGGAAATAATACAGAAATGTGTCCATGGAGTATATGACTTATTTTCCTTACATGATGACTTTCTTTTTAAGGGAAATCGGTTATGCATTCCTAAGTGTCCAATTAGAAGCTTGTTGATTCATGAGGCTCATGGAGGAGGTCTAGCTGGTCACGTGGGGATTCAAAAAACAATGGAGCTTCTTCAAGCTCACTTTTATTGGCCGAAGATGTTAGCCACGGTTCATCATGTGGTTAGTCGTTGTTCTACTTGTCAAAGGGCCAAGATGGTGTTTCACAAAGGTCTCTACAAGCCTTTGCCAGTTCCGGAAAGACCTTGGGAGGATGTGAGCATGGATTTCATTGTGGCTTTACCTAGAACTCAAAGGGGTAAAGACTCAATCATGGTGGTTGTTGATCGGTTTTCAAAAATGGCTCATTTCATTCCTTGTCACAAAACCGAAGATGCTATGAAAGTGGCTAAGTTATACTTTGAAGAAGTGGTTCGTTTTCATGGGGTGCCACGCACCATTGTGTCCGATCGTGATACAAAATTTCTTAGTCATTTTTGGAAATCAATATGGCGTCTAATGGGAACAAAGTTGCTGTTTTCTACTTCACACCATCCACAAACCGATGGGCAAACTGAAGTGGTGAATAGAATTCTGGGTTCGTTGCTTCGGACCTTGGTTAGTAAGAGTGCTAAGGATTGGGATGTCAAGCTAGCTCATGCCGAGTTTGCTTACAATCGGACTCCTAGTGCTACTACAAAGTACTCTCCTTTTGAAGTAGTCTATGGTGTCAATCCTTATGTTCCTATTGATCTCATAGCTTTGCCACAAGACAAGTTCGTTCATGGTGGAGCTAGGGAACAAGCCGAGTTCATGTTGAAGGTCCACAAGGAAGTTAGGAAGAACATTGAGAAAGCAAATGAAGTCTACAAGAAACAAGCCAACAAGAGGGTGAAAAACGTGAAGCAATTTGAAGTTGGTGACTTAGTGTGGATTTACATGAGGAAAGAGAGGTTTCCTAGCAAAAGAAAGAACAAGCTTATGCCAAGAGCCGAAGGTCCATTTGAAATCGTGGAAAAGATCAATGACAATGCATACAAGGTTGATTTGGGGGGCCAATTTGGTGTCTCAAGCACATTCAACGTTGGGGACCTTGCTCCATACTTTGATGATGACGAATTGAGGGCAATTCCTTTTGAAGAAGAGGAGGATGACCAATATGGTCAAAGTTCTAATGATTGTGATGCTCCAAGTAGTCAAGGTGAGGTCCAAGTTCAAAGCAATGCAAAGGAATTGTTTCTGTCCAAATCATTCCTTACTCCTTTGCACGGTTTTGGTCCGAAAGATTTTACAAGTGGTTACACTTCACTTAGTGTAATTAACCTTGTAGAAAGTATCTAGCAAGTGACGGTTTTCCAAGCTCCAAGTGCAACGGTTACAAGCTGATTGAAGAGGAGTGATTCATGGCACTTGTTGGGCGTGAATTATGGAGTTTGTTGGCTGAACATTGCACCTCATTATTTGGGGGTTATGAAGAATAAAGAGGCGTGAATCAAGGCATTAAAATGGGGGTTACACAAGCTTGAAAATGGCTGTTTTGGGCGTGTGCTGAAGAGGCTCTTTGGATGCTATTTTGGCTGGTCATCTTCCCTTGTTTCAAGCCTAGTCTTTAGTTCTTTTAATTAAGTTTAATCATATTTGTAAAAGGGGTTAAGTGGGACGTGTAATCTCCACTCATTCCCTTAGTTAATTTCCTTTTGTCTATTTCATTTTGTTAATTAAAGTAGGCAAGTGAAAAGGTTGTATTGATGCTATAAATAGCATACTTTGAATGAATGAAAATGATCCAAGATTATTTGCCTAAAAAACGTGTGTTTTGTTAATTGAAGTGACTTGAGTTTAGCTCACTTTGTTTTCCAAATTTGAGTATCCGAATTTGAAGAGTGTTAGTTTTGGTGAGAGTTCCCAAAATTAGGGCTTATAGTTTATGATTTGGTGAGAGTTCCCTCATCTAAACTATCCCAAGCAAACGAGTGAGAGTTCCTCTTTGCTATATCCTTAGCTTAGGGTGAGAGTTCCCCTAACTAAACTGATTACTTGACAATTGAACTTTAAGACCCTTTGAATCTCTTAACTTATCATTTCTTGTAACAAGGTTTCTCATCTTGTTTACACATCACTTATGCATTCTACAAAGCTAATTGAATCAAATGAAAGTCAAATGGATTCTACAAGGCTCATTGATTGAAATGAAAACCAAACATATTCAAATAAAGCTAATTGAATCAAATGAAATTCTATTACATTATACAAAGCTTATAGAATCAAATGAAAGTTAAACACATTTAAACAAAGCTTTTTGAATCAAATGAAAGTCAAATGCATTCAACCAAGCTAATTGAATCAAATGAAAGTTAAACACATTTAAACAAAGCTAATTGAGTCAAATGAAAGTCTAATGCATTCCACAAAGCTAATTGAATCAAATGAAAGTCAAACACATTCAAACAAAGCTAATTGATTCAAATGAAAGTCAAACACATTCAAACATAGTTGTTTGAATCATACGAAAGTCAAATGCATTCCACAAATCTAATTGAATCAAATGAAAGTCAAATGCATTCTACAAAGCGAAATGAATAAAATAAAAGTCAAATTCATTCAAACAAAGATTTTTGAATCAAATGAAGGTCAAATGCATTCAACAAAGCTATCAAATGAAAGTTAAATGGATTCTACAAAGCTAATTTAATGAAATAAAAGTCAAACGTATTCAAACAAAGCTAATTGAATCAAATGAAATTCTAATACATTCTACAAAGCTAATAGAATCAAATAAAAGTCAAACACATTCAAACAAAGCATTTTGAATCAAATGAAAGTCAAATGCGTTCAACAAAGCTAATTGAATAAAATGAAAGTGAAACACATTCAATCAAAGCTAATTGAATCAAATGAAAGTCTAATGCATTCTACAAAGCTAATTGAATCAAATAAAGTCAAACACATTCAAACAAACCTTTTTTGAATCAAATGAAAGTCAAATGCATTCATCAAAGCTAATTGAATCAAATGAAAGTCAAATGCATTCTACAAAGCTAATTAAATCAAATGAAAGTAAAACACATTCAAACAAAGCTAATTGATTCAAATGAAAGTCAAACACATTCAAACATAGTTGTTTGAATCATATGAAAGTCAAATGCATTCCACAAATCTAATTGAATCAAATGAAAGTCAAATGCATTCTACAAAGCGAAATGAATAAAATAAAAGTCAAATTCATTCAAACAAAGATTTTTGAATCAAATGAAGGTCAAATGCATTCAACAAAGCTATCAAATGAAAGTTAAATGGATTCTACAAAGCTAATTTAATGAAATAAAAGTCAAACGTATTCAAACAAAGCTAATTGAATCAAATGAAATTCTAATACATTCTACAAAGCTAATAGAATCAAATAAAAGTCAAACACATTCAAACAAAGCATTTTGAATCAAATGAAAGTCAAATGCGTTCAACAAAGCTAATTGAATAAAATGAAAGTGAAACACATTCAATCAAAAGCTAATTGAATCAAATGAAAGTCTAATGCATTCTACAAAGCTAATTGAATCAAATAAAGTCAAACACATTCAAAACAAACCTTTTTGAATCAAATGAAAGTCAAATGCATTCATCAAAGCTAATTGAATCAAATGAAAGTCAAATGCATTCTACAAAGCTAATTAAATCAAATGAAAGTAAAACACATTCAAACAAAGCTAATTGATTCAAATGAAAGTCAAACACATTCAAACATAGCTTGTTTGAATCATATGAAAAGTCAAATGCATTCCACAAATCTAATTGAATCAAATGAAAGTCAAATGCATTCTACAAAGCGAAATGAATAAAATAAAAGTCAAATTCATTCAAACAAAGATTTTTTGAATCAAATGAAGGTCAAATGCATTCAACAAATCTATCAAATGAAAGTTAAATGGATTCTACAAAGCTAATTAAATGAAATGAAAGTCAAACGTATTCAAACAAAGCTAATTGAATCAAATGAAATTCTAATACATTCTACAAAGCTAATAGAATCAAATAAAAGTCAAACACATTCAAACAAAGCATTTTGAATCAAATGAAAGTCAAATGCGTTCAACAAAGCTAATTGAATAAAATGAAAGTGAAACACATTCAATCAAAGCTAATTGAATCAAATGAAAGTCTAATGCATTCTAGAAAGCTAATTAAATCAAATGAAAGTCAAACACATTCAAACAAACCTTTTTGAATCAAATGAAAGTCAAATGCATTCATCAAAGCTAATTGAATCAAATGAAAGTCAAATGCATTTAACAAAGCTAATTAAATCAAATGAAAGTAAAACACATTCAAACAAAGCTAATTGATTCAAATGAAAGTCAAACACATTCAAACAAAGTTTTTTGAATCATATGAAAGTCAAATGCATTCTACAATGCTAATTGAATAAAATGAAAGTCAAACACATTCAATCAAAGCTAATTTAATCAAATGAAAGTCTAATGTATTCTACAAAGCTAATTGAATCAAATAAAAGTCAAACACATTCAAACAAAGCTTTTTGAATCAAATGAAAGTCAAATGCATTCATCAAAGCTAATTAGATCAAATGAAAGTTTAATGCATTTAACAAAGCTAATTAAATCAAATGAAAGTAAAACACATTTCAAACAAAGCTAATTGATTCAAATGAAAGTCAAACACATTCAAACATAGCTTTTTGAATCATATGAAAGCAAATGCATTCCACAAATCTAATTGAATCAAATGAAAGTCAAATGCATTCTACAAAGCGAAATGAAATAAAAATAAAAGTCAAATTCATTCAAACAGAGCTTTTTTGAATCAAATGAAGGTCAAATGCATTCAACAAAGCTATCAAATGAAAGTCAAATGGATTCTACAAAGCTAATTAAATGAAATGAAAGTCAAACGTATTCAAACAAAGCTTAATTGAATCAAATGAAATTCTAATACATTCTACAAAGCTAATAGAATCAAATAAAAGTCAAAACACATTCAAACAAAGCATTTTGAATCAAATGAAAGTCAAATGCATTCAACAAAGCTATTGAATAAAATGAAAGTCAAACACATTCAATCAAAGCTAATTGAATCAAATGAAAGTCTAATGCATTCTACAAAGCTAATTGAATTAAATGAAAGTCAAACACATTCAAATAAAGCTTTTTGAATCAAATGAAAGTCAAATGCATTCATCAAAGCTAATTAGATCAAATGAAAGTCAAATGCATTTAACAAAGCTAATTAAATAAAATGAAAGTAAAACACATTCAAACAAAGCTAATTGATTCAAATGAAAGTCAAACACATTCAAACATAGCTTTTTGAATCATATTAAAGTCAAATGCATTCCATAAAGCTAATTAAATCAAAAGAAAGTCAAACAAATTCAAACTAAGCTAATTGAATCAAATGAAAGTCTAATGCTTTCTACAAAACTAATTGAATCAAATAAAGTCAAACACATTCAAACAAACTTTTTTGAATCAAATGAAAGTCAAATGCATTCATCAAAGCTAATTGAATCAAATGAAAGTCAAATGCATTCTACAAAGCTAATTAAATCAAATGAAAGTAAAACACATTCAAACAAAGCTAATTGATTCAAATAAAAGTCAAACACATTCAAACAAAGCTTTTTGAATCATATGAAAGTCAAATGCATTCCACAAAGCTAATTGAATTAAATGAAAGTCAAAGGCATTCTACAAAGTTTATTGAATCAATTGAAAGTGAAAAGCATTCAAACAAAGCTAATTGAATCAATTGAAAGTCAAACACATTCAAACAAAGCTAATTAAATCAAATTAAAGTCTAATGCATTCTACAAAGCTAATTAAATCAAATGAAAGTCAAATACATTCAAACAAACGTTTTGAATCAAATGAAAGTCAAACAGATTCAAACAAAGCTTTTTGAATCAAATGAAAGTCAAATGCATTCAACAAAGCTGATTGAATCAAATGAAAGTCAAATGCATTTTTAAAAAGCTAATTGAATCAAATGAAGTCAAATGCATTTTTAAAAAGCTAATTGAATCAAATGAAAGTCAAACACATTCAAACAAATCTAATTGAATCAAATGAAAGTCTAATGCATTCTACAAACTAATTGAATCAAATAAAAGTCAAACACATTCAAACAAAGCTTTTTGAATCATATGAAAGTCAAATGCATTCAACAAAGCTAATTGAATCAAATGAAAGTTAAATGCATCTACTACAAAGCTAATTGAACAAATGAAAGTCAAAATCATTCAAACAAAGCTAATTAAATCAAATGAAAGTCTTATGCATTCTACAAAGCTAATTGAATCAAATGAAAGTCAAATGGATTCTACAAGGCTCATTGAATGAAATGAAAACCAAACATATTCAAATAAAGCTAATTGAATCAAATGAAATTCTATTACATTATACAAAGCTTATAGAATCAATTGAAAGTTAAACACATTTAAACAAAGCTTTTTTTGAATCAAATGAAAGTCAAAATGCATTCAACCAAGCTAATTGAATCAAAATGAAAGTTAAAACACATTCAAAAACAAAGCTAATTGAGTCAAATGAAAGTCTAATGCATTCTACCAAGCTAATTGAATCAAATGAAAGTCAATGCATTCATAAAGCTAATTAGATCAAATGAAAGTTAAATGCATTTAACAAAGCTAATTAATCAAATGAAAGTAAAAACACATTCAAACAAAGCTAATTGATTCAAATGAAAGTCAACACATTCAAACATAGCTGTTTGAATCATATGAAAGTCAAATGCATTCCACAAATGTAATTGAATCAAATGAACGTCAAATGCATTCTACAAACGAAATGAATAAATAAAAAGTCAAATTCATACAAACAAAGCTTTTTGAATCAAATGAAGGTCAAATGCATTCAACAAATCTATCAAATGAAAGTCAAATGGATTCAAACAAAGCTAATTGAATCAAATGAAATTCTAATACATTCTACAAAGCTAATAGAATCAAATAAAAGTCAAACACATTCAAACAAAGCATTTTGAATCAAATGAAAGTCAAATGCATTCAACAAAGCTAATTGAATAAATGAAAGTCAAACACATTCAATCAAAGCTAATTGAATCAAATGAAAGTCTAATGCATTCTAGAAAGCTACTTAAATCAAATGAAAGTCAAACACATTCAAACAAACCTTTTTGAATCAAATGAAAGTCAAATGCATTCATCAAAGCTAATTGAATCAAATGAAAGTCAAATGCATTTAACAAAGCTAATTAAATCAAATGAAAGTAAAACACATTCAAACAAAGCTAATTGATTCAAATGAAAGTCAAACACATTCAAACAAAGTTTTTGAATCATATGAAAGTCAAATGCATTCTACAATGCTAATTGAATAAAATGAAAGTCAAACACATTCAATCAAAGCTAATTTAATCAAATGAAAGTCTAATGTATTCTACAAAGCTAATTGAATCAAATAAAAGTCAAACACATTCAAACAAAGCTTTTTGAATCAAATGAAAGTCAAATGCATTCATCAAAGCTAATTAGATCAAATGAAAGTTTAATGCATTTAACAAAGCTAATTAAATCAAATGAAAGTAAACAACATTCAAACAAAGCTAATTGATTCAAATGAAAGTCAAACACATTCAAACATAGCTTTTTGAATCATATGAAAGCAAATGCATTCCACAAATCTAATTGAATCAAATGAAAGTCAAATGCATTCTACAAAGCGAAATGAATAAAATAAAAGTCAAATTCATTCAAACAAAGCTTTTTGAATCAAATGAAGGTCAAATGCATTCAACAAAGCTATCAAATGAAAGTCAAATGGATTCTACAAAGCTAATTAAATGAAATGAAAGTCAAACGTATTCAAACAAAGCTAATTGAA
>NW_018742877.1:0-30008 GCF_001683475.1 Chenopodium quinoa
AAAGTCAAATGCATTTAACAAAGCTAATTGAATCAAATGAAAGTCAAAAACATCTAAAAAAATCTAATTAAATCAAATAAAAGTCAAACACATTCAAACAAAGCTAATTAAATCAAATCAAAGTCAAACAAATTTCAAACAAAGCTATTTGAATTAAATGAAAGTGAAATGCATTCTACAAAGCTAATTGAATCAAATCAAAGTCAAACACATTCAAACAAAGCTAATTGAATCAAATGTAAGTCAGACACATTCAAGCAGAGCTTTTTGAATCAAATGAAAGTCAAATGCATTCAACAAAGCTAATCAAATCAAATAAAAGTCAAACACATTCAAACAAAACTAATTGAATCAAATGAAAGTCAAAAAACATCTAAGAAAACCTAATTAAATCAAATGAAAGTCAAACACATTCAAACAAAGCGATATGAATCAAATGAAAGTCAAATGCATTCTACAAAGCTAATAGAATCAAATGGAAGTAAAAAAACATTCGAACAAAAGCCAATTGAATCCAATGAAAGTCAAACACATTCAAACAAAGCTTTTTGAATCATATGAAAGTCAAATGCATTCAACAAAGCTAATTGAATCAAATGAAAGTCAAAAACATCTAAAAAATCTAATTAAATCAAATGAAAGTCAAACACATTTAAAAAAAGCTACTTAAATCAAATGAAAGTCAAACACATTCAAACAAAGCTATTTGAACTAAATGAAAGTAAAATGCAATCTACAAAGTTAATTGAATCAAATGAAAGTTAAACACATTCAAGCAAACCTAATAGAATCAAATGAAAGTCAAACACATTCAAACAGAGCTAATTGAATCAAATGAAAGTCAAACACATTCAAACAGAGCTTTTCGAATCAAATGAAAGTTAAATGCATTTAACAAAGCTAATTGAATCAAATGAAAGTAAAAAAATCTAAAAAAAATCTAATCAAATCAAATAAAAGTCAAACACATTCAAACAAAGCTAATTAAATCAAATGAAAGTAAAACACATTCAAACAAACCTAATTGAATCAAATGAAAGTCAAACACATTAAAACAGAGCTAATTGAATAAAATGAAAGTCAAACACATTCAAAAAGAGCTTTTTGAATCAAATGAAGGTCAAATGCAATCTACAAAGCTAATTTAATCAAATGAAAGTCAAACAAATTCAAACAAAGCTAATTGAATCAAATGTAAGTCAAACACATTCAAACAGAGCTTTTTGAATCAAATGAAAGTCAAATGCATTCAACAAAGCTACTTGAATCAAATGAAAGACAAAAACATCTAAAAAAAACCTAATTAAATAAAATGAAAGTCAAACACATTCAAACAAAGCTATTTGAATCAATGAAAGTCAAATGCTTTCTACAAAGCTAAATCAATCAAATGAAAGTCAAAACATTCCAACAAAGCCAATTGAATCAAATGAAAGTCAAACACATTCAAACAAACCTAATAAAATCAAATGAAAGTCAAACACATTCAAACAGAGCTAATTGAATCAAATGAAAGTCAAACACATTCAAAAAGAGCTTTTTGAATCAAATGAAGTTCAAATGCAATCTACAAAGCTAATTGAATCAAATGAAAGTCAAAAACATTAAAAAATACCTAATTAAATCAAATGAAAGTCAAACACATTCTAACAAAGCTTTTTAAATCAAATGCAAGTCAAATGCATTCTACGAAGCTAATTGAATCAAATGAAACTCTAAAACATTCGAACAAAGCCCATTGAATGAAATGAAAGTCAAACACATTCAAACAAAGCTATTTGAATCAAATGAAAGTCAAATGCTTTCTACAAAGCTAAATCAATCAAATGAAAGTCAAAAAACATCCAACAAAGCCAATTGAATCAAATGAAAGTCAAACAAATTCAAACAAAGCTAATTGAATCAAATGTAAGTCAAACACATTCAAACAGAGCTTTTTGAATCAAATGAAAGTCAAATGCATTCAACAAAGCTAATTGAATCAAATGAAAGTCAAAAACATCTAAAAAAACCTAATTAAATCAAATGAAAGTCAAACTTATTCAAACAAAGCTATTTGTATCAAATGAAAGTCAAATGCATTCTACAAAGCTAATTGAATCAAATGAAAGTAAAACACATTCAAAACAAACCTAATAGAATCAAATGAAAGTCAAACACATTCAAACAGACCTAATTGAATCAAATGAAAGTCGAACACATTCAAAAAGAGCTTTTAGAATCAAATGAAGTTCAAATGCAATCTACAAAGCTAATTGAATCAAATGAAAGTCAAACACATTCAAACAAAACTAATTGAATCAAATGAAAGTCAAAAACATTAAAAAAAACCTAATTAAATCAAATGAAAGTCAAACACATTCTAACAAAGCTTTTTGAATCAAATGAAAGTCAAATGCATTCTACGAAGCTAATTGAATCAAAAGAAAGTCTAAAACATTCGAACAAAGCCAATTGAATGAAATGAAAGTCAAACACATTCAAACAAAGCTTTTTGAATCAAATGAAAGTCAAATTCATTCAACAAAGCTAATTGAATCAGATGAAAGTCAAACACATTTAAACAACGCTAGTTAAATCAAAACAAAGTCAAACACATTCAAACAAAACTAATTGAATCAAATGAAAGTCAAACACATTCAAACAGAGCTAATTTAATAAAATGAAAGTCTAACACATTCAAAAAGAGCTTTTTGAATCAAATGAAGGTCAAATGCAAAGAAAGCTAATTGAATCAAATGAAAGTCTAACACATTCAAACAAAGCTAATTGAATTAAATGTAAGACAAACACATTCAAACAGAGCTTTTTGAATAAAATGAAAGTCAAATGCATTCAACAAAGCTAATTGAATCAAATGGAAGTAAAAAACATTCGAACAAAGCCAATTGAATCCAATGAAAGTCAAACACATTCAAACAAAGCTTTTTGAATCAAATAAAAGTCAAATGCATTCAACAAAGCTAATTGAATCAAATGAAAGTAAAAAAGATCTAAAAAAATCTAATTAAATCAAAAGAAAGTCAAACACATTCAGACAAACCTATTTGAATCAAATGAAAGTCAAATGTATTCTACAAATCTAATTGAATCAAATGAAAGTAAAAAACATCTTAAAAATTCAAATTAAATCAATAAGAGGTCAAACACATTCAAACAAAGCTAATTGAATCAAATCAAAGTAAAAACACATTCAAACAAACCAAATTTAATAAAATGAAAGTCAAAGACAAAACACATTCAAAAAGAGCTTTTTGAATCAAATGAAGGTCAAATGCAATCTGCAAAGCTAATCAAATTAAATGAAAGTCAAATACATTCAAACAAAACTAATTGAATCAAATGAAATTCTAAAACATCTAAAAAAACCTAATTAAATCAAATGAAAGTCAAACACATTCAAACAAAGCTATATGAATCAAATGAAAGTCAAATGAATTCTACAAAGCTAATTGAATCAAATGGAAGTAAAAAACATTCGAACAAAGCAAATTGAATCCAATGAAAGTCAAACACATTCAAATAAAGCTTTTTGAATCAAATGAAAGTCAAATGCATTCAACAAAGCTAATTGAATCAAATGAAAGTCAAAAAATTCTAAAAAAATCTAATTAAATCAAATGAAAGTCAAACACATTCAAAAAAAGCTAAATTAAATCAAATGAAAGTCAAACACATTCAAAAAAAGCTATTTGAACTAAATGAAAGTAAAATGCAATATACAAAGCTAATTGAATCAAATGAAAGTTAAACACATTCAAGCAAACCTAATAGAATCAAATGAAAGTCAAACACATTCAAACAGAGCTAATTGAATCAAATGAAAGTCAAACACATTCAAACAAAGCTTTTTGAATCAAATGAAAGTCAAATGCATTTAACAAAGCTAATTGAATCAAATGAAAATCAAAAACATCTAAAAAAATCTAATTAAATCAAATAAAAGTCAAACACATTCAAACAAAGCTAATTAAATCAAATCAAAGTCAAACAAATTTCAAACAAAGCTATTTGAATTAAATGAAAGTGAAATGCATTCTACAAAGCTAATTGAATCAAATCAAAGTCAAACACATTCAAACAAAGCTAATTGAATCAAATGTAAGTCAGACACATTCAAGCAGAGCTTTTTGAATCAAATGAAAGTCAAATGCATTCAACAAAGCTAATCAAATCAAATAAAAGTCAAACACATTCAAACAAAACTAATTGAATCAAATGAAAGTCAAAAACATCTAAGAAAACCTAATTAAATCAAATGAAAGTCAAACACATTCAAACAAAGCGATATGAATCAAATGAAAGTCAAATGCATTCTACAAAGCTAATAGAATCAAATGGAAGTAAAAAAAAACATTCGAACAAAGCCAATTGAATCCAATGAAAGTCAAACACATTCAAACAAAGCTTTTTGAATCATATGAAAGTCAAATGCATTCAACAAAGCTAATTGAATCAAATGAAAGTCAAAAACATCTAAAAAATCTAATTAAATCAAATGAAAGTCAAACACATTTAAAAAAAAGCTACTTAAATCAAATGAAAGTCAAACACATTCAAACAAAGCTATTTGAACTAAATGAAAGTAAAATGCAATCTACAAAGTTAATTGAATCAAATGAAAGTTAAACACATTCAAGCAAACCTAATAGAATCAAATGAAAGTCAAACACATTCAAACAGAGCTAATTGAATCAAATGAAAGTCAAACACATTCAAACAGAGCTTTTCGAATCAAATGAAAGTTAAATGCATTTAACAAAGCTAATTGAATCAAATGAAAGTAAAAAACATCTAAAAAAATCTAATCAAATCAAATAAAAGTCAAACACATTCAAACAAAGCTAATTAAATCAAATCAAAGTCAAACAAATTCAAACAAAGCTATTTGAATTAAATGAAAGTCAAATGCATTCTACAAAGCTAATTGAATCAAATGAAAGTCAAACACATTCAAACAAAGCTAATTAAATCAAATGTAAGTCAGACACATTCAAGCAGAGCTTTTTGAATCAAATGAAAGTCAAATGCATTCAACAAAGCTAATTGAATCAAATGAAAGTCAAAAACATCTAAAAAAATCTAATTAAATCAAATGAAAGTCAAACATATTCAGAGAAAGCTATTTGAATCAAATGAAAGTCAAATGCATTCTACAAATCTAATTGACTCAAATGAAAGTAAAAAACATCTAAAAAATTCAAATTAAATCAATAAAAGGTCAAACATATTCAAACAAAACTATTTGAATCAAATGAAAGTAAAATGCATTCTATAAAGCTTATTGACTCAAATGAAAGTTAAACACATTCAAACAAAACTAATTGAATCAAATGAAAGTAAAACACATTCAAACAAACCTAATTAAATCAAATGAAAGTCAAACACATTCAAATAGAGCTAATTGAATAAAATGAAAGTCAAACACATTCAAAAAGAGCTTTTTGAATCAAATAAAGGTCAAATGCAATCTACAAAGCGAATTTAATCAAATGAAAGTCAAACAAATTCAAACAAAGCTAATTGAATCAAATGTAAGTCAAACAATTATTTAAACAGAGCTTTTTGAATCAAATGAAAGTCAAATGCATTCAACAAAGCTAATTGAATCAAATGAAAGTAAAAAACATCTAAAAAAAATCTAATTAAATCAAATGAAAGTCAAACACATTCAAACAAAGCTATTTGAATCAAATAAAAGTCAAATGCTTTCTACAAAGCTAAATCAGTCAAATGAAAGTCAAAAACATTCCAACAAAGCCAATTGAATCAAACGAAAGTCAAACACATTCAAACAAATCTAATTGAATCAAATGAAAGTCAAACACATTCAAACAGAGCTAACTGAATCAAATGAAAGTCAAACACATTCAAAAAGAGCTTTTTGAATCAAATGAAGGTCAAATGCAATCTACAAAGCCAATTGAATCAAATGAAAGTCAAACACATTAAAACAAAGCTAATTGAATCAAATGTAAGTCAAACACATTCAAACAGCGCTTTTTGAATCAAATGAAATTCAAATGCATTCAACAAAGCTAATTGAATAAAATGAAAGTCAAAAACATCTAAAAAAATCTAATTAAATCAAATGAAAGTTAAACACATTCAGAAAAAGCTATTTGAATCAAATGAAAGACAAATGCATTCTACAAATCTAATTGAATCAAATGAAAGTAAAAAACATCTAAAAAATTCAAATTAAATCAATAAAAGGTCAAACACATACAAACAAAGCTAATTAAATCAAATCAAAGTCAAACAAATTCAAACAAAGCTATTTGAATTAAATGAAAGTCAAATGCAATCTGCAAAGCTAAACAAATCAAATGAAAGTCAAACACATTCAAACAAAACTAATTGAATCAAATGAAAGTCAAAAACATCTAAAAAACCTAATTAAATCAAATGAAAGTCAAACACATTCAAACAAAGCTATATGAATCAAATGAAAGTCAAATGCATTCTACAAAGCTAATTGAATCAAATGGAAGTAAAAAACATTCGAACAAAGCCAATTGAATCCAATGAAAGTCAAACACATTCAAATAAAGCTTTTTGAATCAAATGAAAGTCAAATGCATCCAACAAAGTTAATTGAATCAAATAAAAGTCAAAAAAACATATAAAAAAACCTAATTAAATCAAATGAAAGTCAAACACATTAAAAAAAGCTAATTAAATCAAATGAAAGTCAAACACATTCAAACAAAGCTATTTGAACTAAATGAAAGTAAAATGCAATCTACAAAGCTAATTGAATCAAATGAAAGTTAAACACATTCAAACAAACCTAATAGAATCAAATGAAATTCAAACACATTCAAATAGAGCTAATTGAAACAAATGAAAGTCAAACACATTCAAACAAAGCTTTTTGAATCAAATGAAAGTCAAATGCATTTAACAAAGCTAATTGAATCAAATGAAAGTCAAAAACATCTAAAAAAATCTAATTAAATCAAATAAAAGTCAAACACATTCAAACAAAGCTAATTAAATCAAATCAAAGTCAAACAAATTCAAACAAAGTTATTTGAATTAAATGAAAGTCAAATGCATTCTACAAAGCTAATTGAATCAAATCAAAGTCAAACACATTCAAACAAAGCTAATTGAATCAAATGTAAGTCAGACACATTCAAGCAGAGCTTTTTGAATCAAATGAAAGTCAAATGCATTCAACAAAGAAAATCAAATCAAATAAAAGTCAAACACATTCAAACAAAACTAATTGAATCAAATGAAAGTCAAAAACATCTAAGAAAACCTAATTAAATCAAATGAAAGTCAAACACATTCAAACAAAGCGATATGAATCAAATGAAAGTCAAATGCATTCTACAAAGCTAATAGAATCAAATGGAAGTAAAAAAAACATTCGAACAAAGCCAATTGAATCCAATGAAAGTCAAACACATTCAAACAAAGCTTTTTGAATCATATGAAAGTCAAATGCATTCAACAAAGCTAATTGAATCAAATGAAAGTCAAAAACATCTAAAAAATCTAATTAAATCAAATGAAAGTCAAACACATTTAAAAAAAGCTACTTAAATCAAATGAAAGTCAAACACATTCAAACAAAGCTATTTGAACTAAATGAAAGTAAAATGCAATCTACAAAGCTAATTGAATCAAATGAAAGTTAAACACATTCAAGCAAACCTAATAGAATCAAATGAAAGTCAAACACATTCAAACAGAGCTAATGGAATCAAATGAAAAGTCAAACACATTCAAACAGAACTTTTTGAATCAAATGAAAGTCAAATGCATTTAACAAAGCTAATTGAATCAAATGAAAGTCAAAAACATCTAAAAAAATCTAATCAAATCAAATAAAAGTCAAACACATTCAAACAAAGCTAATTAAATCAAATCAAAGTCAAACAAATTCAAACAAAGCTATTTGAATTAAATGAAAGTCAAATGCATTCTACAAAGCTAATTGAATCAAATGAAAGTCAAACACATTCAAACAAAGCTAATTAAATCAAATGTAAGTCAGACACATTCAAGCAGAGCTTTTTGAATCAAATGGAAGTCAAATGCATTCAACAAAGCTAATTGAATCAAATGACAGTCAAAAACTTCTAAAAAAATCTAATTAAATCAAATGAAAGTCAAACATATTCAGAGAAAGCTATTTGAATCAAATGAAAGTCAAATGCATTCTACAAATCTAATTGACTCAAATGAAAGTAAAAAACATCTAAAAAATTAAAATTAAATCAATAAAAGGTCAAACATAGTCAAACAAAACTATTTGAATCAAATGAAAGTAAAATGCATTCTATAAAGCTTATTGACTCAAATGAAAGTTAAACACATTCAAACAAAACTAATTGAATCAAATGAAAGTAAAACACATTCAAACAAACCTAATTAAATCAAATGAAAGTCAAACACATTCAAACAGAGCTAATTGAATAAAATGAAAGTCAAACACATTCAAAAAGAGCTTTTTGAATCAAATAAAGGTCAAATGCAATCTACAAAGCTAATTTAATCAAATGAAAGTCAAACAAATTCAAACAAAGCTAATTGAATCAAATGTAAGTCAAACAATTATTTAAACAGAGCTTTTTGAATCAAATGAAAGTCAAATGCATTCAACAAAGCTAATTGAATCAAATGAAAGTCAAAAACATCTAAAAAAAATCTAATTAAATCAAATGAAAGTCAAACACATTCAAACACAGCTATTTGAATCAAATAAAAGTCAAATGCTTTCTACAAAGCTAAATCAATCAAATGAAAGTCAAAAACATTCCAACAAAGCCAATTGAATCAAACGAAAGTCAAACACATTCAAACAAATCTAATTGAATCAAATGAAAGTCAAACACATTCAAACAGAGCTAACTGAATCAAATGAAAGTCAAACACATTCAAAAAGAGCTTTTTGAATCAAATGAAGGTCAAATGCAATCTACAAAGCCAATTGAATCAAATGAAAGTCAAACACATTAAAACAAAGCTAATTGAATCAAATGTAAGTCAAACACATTCAAACAGAGCTTTTTGAATCAAATGAAATTCAAATGCATTCAACAAAGCTAATTGAATAAAATGAAAGTCAAAAACATCTAAAAAAATCTAATTAAATCAAATGAAAGTTAAACACATTCAGAAAAAGCTATTTGAATCAAATGAAAGACAAATGCATTCTACAAATCTAATTGAATCAAATGAAAGTAAAAAACATCTAAAAAATTCAAATTAAATCAATAAAAGGTCAAACACATTCAAACAAAGCTAATTAAATCAAATCAAAGTCAAACAAATTCAAACAGAGCTATTTGAATTAAATGAAAGTCAAATGCAATCTGCAAAGCTAAACAAATCAAATGAAAGTCAAACACATTCAATCAAAACTAATTGAATCAAATGAAAGTCAAAAACATCTAAAAAACCTAATTAAATCAAATGAAAGTCAAACACATTCAAACAAAGCTATATGAATCAAATGAAAGTCAAATGCATTCTACAAAGCTAATTGAATCAAATGGAAGTAAAAAACATTCGAACAAAGCCAATTGAATCCAATGAAAGTCAAACACATTCAAATAAAGCTTTTTGAATCAAATGAAAGTCAAATGCATTCAACAAAGCTAATTGAATCAAATAAAAGTCAAAAAAACGTCTAAAAAAATCTAATTAAATCAAATGAATGTCAAACACATTAAAAAAAGCTAATTAAATCAAATGAAAGTCAAACACATTCAAACAAAGCTATTTGAACTAAATGAAAGTAAAATGCAATCTACAAAGCTAATTGAAACAAATGAAAGTTAAACACATTCAAACAAACCTAATAGAATCAAATGAAATTCAAACACATTCAAATAGAGCTAATTGAAACAAATGAAAGTCAAACACATTCAAACAAAGCTTTTTGAATCAAATGAAAGTCAAATGCATTTAACAAAGCTAATTGAATCAAATGAAAGTCAAAAACATCTAAAAAAATCTAATTAAATCAAATAAAAGTCAAACACATTCAAACAAAGCTAATTAAATCAAATCAAAGTCAAACAAATTCAAACAAAGTTATTTGAATTAAATGAAAGTCAAATGCATTCTACAAAGATAATTGAATCAAATGACAGTCAAACACATTCAAACAAAGCTAATTGAATCAAATGTAAGTCAGACACATTCAAGCAGAGCTTTTTGAATCAAATGAAAGTCAAACACATTCAAACAGAGCTAATTGAAACAAATGAAAGTCAAACACATTCAAATAGAGCTTTTTGAATCAAATGAAAGTCAAATGCATTTAACAAAGCTAATTGAATCAAATGAAAGTAAAAACCATCTAAAAAAATCTAATCAAATCAAATAAAAGTCAAACACATTCAAACAAAGATTATTAAATAAAATCAAAGTCAAACAAATTCAAACAAAGCTATTTGAATTAAATGAAAGTCAAATGCACTCTACAAAGCTAATTAAATCAAATGAAAGTCAAACACATTCAAACAAAGCTAATTGAATCAAATGTAAGTCAGACACATTCAAGCGGAGCTTTTTGAATCAAATGAAAGTCAAAAACATCTAAAAAAATCTAATTAAATCAAATGAAAGTCAAACATATTCAGAGAAAGCTATTTGAATAAAATGAAAGTCAAATGCATTCTACAAATCTAATTGACTCAACTGAAAGTAAAAAACATCTAAAAAATTCAAATTAAATCAATAAAAGGTCAAACATATTCAAACAAAACTATTTGAATGAAATGAAAGTAAAATGCATTCTATAAAGCTTATTGAATCAAATGAAAGTTAAACACATTCAAACAAAACTAATTGAATCAAATGAAAGTAAAACACATTCAAACAAACCAAATTGAATCAAATGAAAGTCAAACACATTCAAACAGAGCTAATTGAATAAAATGAAAGTCAAACACATTCAAAAAGAGCTTTTTGAATCAAATAAAGGTCAAATGCATTCTACAAAGCTAATTTAATCAAATGAAAGTCAAACAAATTCAAACAAAGCTAATTGAAACAAATGTAAGTCAAACACATTTAAATAGAGCTAATTGAATCAAATGAAAGTCAAACACATTCAAAAAGAGCTTTTTGAATCAAATGAAGGTCAAATGCAATCTCTAAAGCTAATCAAATCAAATGAAAGTCAAACACATTCAAACAAAACTAATAGAATCAAATGAAAGTCAAAAACATCTAAAAAAACCTAATTAAATCAAATGAAAGTCAAACACATTCAAACAAAGCTATATGAATCAAATGAAAGTCAAATGCATTCTACAAAGCTAATTGAATCAAATGGAAGTAAAAAACATTCGAACAAGCCAATTGAATCCAATGAAAGTCAAACACATTAAAACAAAGCTTTTTGAATCAAATGAAAGTCAAATGCATTCAACAAAGCTAATTAAATCAAAAGAAAGTCAAAAACTTCTAAAAAAATCTAATTAAATCAAATGAAAGTCAAACACATTCAAAAAAAGCTAATTAAATCAAAAGAAAGTCAAACACATTCAAAAAAAGCTATTTAAACTAAATGAAAGTAAAATGCAATCTACAAAGCTAATTGAATAAAATGAAAGTTAAACACATTCAAGCAAACCTAATAGAATCAAACGAAAGTCAAACACATTCAAACAGAGCTAATTGAATCAAATGTAAGTCAGACACATTCAAGCAGAGCTATTTGAATCAAATGAAAGTCAAATGCATTCAATAAAGCTAATTGAATCAAATGAAAGTCAAAAACATCTAAAAAAATCTAATTAAATCAAATGAAAGTCAAACATATTCAGACAAAGTTATTTAAATCAAATGAAAGTCAAATGCATTCTACAAATCTAATTGACTCAAATGAAAGTAAAAAACATCTATAAAATTCAAATTAAATCAATAAAAGGTCAAATATATTCAAACAAAACTATTTGAATCAAATGAAAGTAAAATGCATTCTATAAAGCTAATTGAATCAAATGAAAGTCAAACACATTCAAACAAAACTAATTGAATCAAATGAAAGTAAAACACATTCAAACAAACCTAATTGAATCAAATGAAAGTCAAACACATTCAAACAGAGCTAATTGAATAAAATGAAAGTCAAACACATTCAAAAAGAGCTTTTTGAATCAAATGAAGGTCAAATGCAATCTACAAAGCTAATTTAATCAAATGAAAGTCAAACAAATTCAAACAAAGCTAATTGAATCAAATGTAAGTCAAACACATTCAAATAGAGCTTTTTGAATCAAATGAAAGTCAAATGCATTCAACAAAGCTAATTGAATCAAATGAAAGACAAAAACATCTAAAAAAAACCTAATTAAATAAAATGAAAGTCAAACACATTCAAACAAAGCTATTTGAATCAAATGAAAGTCAAATGCTTTCTACAAAGCTAAATCAATCAAATGAAAGTCAAAAACATTCCAACAAAGCCAATTGAATCAAATGAAAGTCAAACACATTCAAACAAACCTAATTAAATCAAATGAAAGTCAAACACATTCAAACAGAGCTAATTGAATCAAATGAAAGTCAAACACATTCAAATAGAGCTTTTTGAATCAAATGAAGTTCAAATGCAATCTACAAAGCTAATTGAATCAAATGAAAGTCAAAAACATTAAAAAATACCTAATTAAATCAAATGAAAGTCAAACACATTCTAACAAAGCTTTTTAAATCATATGCAAGTCAAATGCATTCTACGAAGCTAATTGAATCAAATGAAACTCTAAAACATTCGAACAAAGCCAATTGAATGAAAGGAAAGTCAAACACATTCAAACAAAGCTATTTGAATCAAATGAAAGTCAAATGCTTTCTACAAAGCTAAATCAATCAAATGAAAGTCAAAAACATCCCAACAAAGCCAATTGAATCAAATGAAAGTCAAACAAATTCAAACAAAGCTAATTGAATCAAATGTAAGTCAAACACATTCAAACAGAGCTTTTTGAATCAAATGAAAGTCAAATGAATTCAACAAAGCTAATTGAATCAAATGAAAGTCAAAAACATCTAAAAAAACCTAATCAAATCAAATGAAAGTCAAACTTATTCAAACAAAGCTATTTGTATCAAATGAAAGTCAAATGCATTCTACAAAGCTAATTAAATCAAATGAAAGTAAAACACATTCAAACAAACCTAATAGAATCAAATGAAAGTCAAACACATTCAAACAGACCTAATTGAATCAAATGAAAGTCGAACACATTCAAAAAGAGCTTTTTGAATCAAATGAAGTTCAAATGCAATCTACAAAGCTAATTGAATCAAATGAAAGTCAAACACATTCAAACAAAACTAATTGAATCAAATGAAAGTCAAAAACATTAAAAAAAACCTAATTAAATCAAATGAAAGTCAAACACATTCTAACAAAGCTTTTTGAATCAAATGAAAGTCAAATGCATTCTACGAAGCTAATTGAATCAAATGAAAGTCTAAAACATTCGAACAAAGCCAATTGAATGAAATGAAAGTCAAACACATGCAAACAAAGCTTTTTGAATCAAATGAAAGTCAAATTCATTCAACAAAGCTAATTGAATCAAATGGAAGTAAAAAACATTCGAACAAAGCCAATTGAATCCAATGAAAGTCAAACACATTCAAACAACGCTAGTTAAATCAAAACAAAGTCAAACACATTCAAACAAACCTAATTGAATCAAATGAAAGTCAAACACATTCAAACAGAGCTAATTAAATTAAATAAAAGTCAAACACATTCAAAAAGAGCTTTTTGAATCAAATGAAGGTCAAATTCAAAGAAAGCTAATTGAATCAAATGAAAGTCTAACACATTCAAACAAAGCTAATTGAATTAAATGTAAGTCAAACACATTCAAACAAAGCTAATTAAATCAAATGTAAGTCAGACACATTCAAGCAGAGCTTTTTGAATCAAATGAAAGTCAAATGCATTCAACAAAGCTAATTAAATCCAATGAAAGTCAAACACATTCAAACAAAGCTTTTTGAATCAAATAAAAGTCAAATGCATTCAACAAAGCTAATTGAATCAAATGAAAGTCAAAAAGATCAAAAAAAATCTAATTAAATCAAATGAAAGTCAAACACATTCAAAAAAAGCTAATTAAATCAAATGAAAGTCAAACACATTCAAAAAAAGCTATTTGAACTAAATGAAAGTAAAATGTAATCTACAAAGCTAATTGAATCAAATGAAAGTTAAACACATTCAAACAAACCTAATAGAATCGAATAAAAGTCAAACACATTCAAACAGAGCTAATTGAATCAAATGAAAGTCAAACACATTCAAACAAAGCTTTTTGAATCAAATGAAAGTCAAATGCATTTAACAAAGCTAATTGAATCAAATGAAAGTGAAACACATTCAAACAGAGCTAATTGAATCAAATGAAAGTCAAACGCATTCAAATAGAGCTTTTTGAATCAAATGAAGGTCAAATGCTATCTACAAAGCTAATTGAATCAAAAGAAAGTCAAACACATTGAAACAAAGCTAATTGAATCAAATGTAAGTCAAACACATTAAAATAGAGCTAATTGAATCAAACAAAAGTCAAAAACATCTAAAAAAATCTAATTAAATCAAAAGAAAGTCAAACACATTCAGACAAACCTATTTGAATCAAATGAAAGTCAAATGTATTCTACAAATCTAATTGAATCAAATGAAAGTAAAAACATCTTAAAAATTCAAATTAAATCAATAAGAGGTAAAACACATTCAAACAAAGCTAATTGAATCAAATCAAAGTAAAACACATTCAAACAAACCAAATTGAATAAAATGAAAGTCAAAGACAAAACACATTCAAAAAGAGCTTTTTGAATCAAATGAAGGTCAAATGCAAACTGCAAAGCTAATCAAATTAAATAAAAGTCAAACACATTCAAACAAAACTAATTGAATCAAATGAAATTCAAAAACATCTAAAAAAACCTAATTAAATCAAATGAAAGTCAAACACATTCAAACAAAGCTATATGAATCAAATGAAAGTCAAATGAATTCTACAAAGCTAATTGAATCAAATGGAAGTAAAAAACATTCGAACAAAGCCAATTGAATCCAATGTAAGTCAAACACATTCAAACAAAGCTTTTTGAATCAAATGAAAGTCAAATGCATTCAACAAAGCTAATTGAATCAAATGAAAGTCAAACACATTCAAACAGAGCTAATATAATAATATGAAAGTCAAACACATTCAAAAAGAGCTTTTTGAATCAAATGAAAGTAAAAAACTTCTAAAAAAATCTAATTAAATCAAATGAAAGTCAAACACATGCAAAAAAAGCTAATTAAATCAAATGAAAGTCAAACACATTCAAAAAAAGCTATTTGAACTAAATGAAAGTAAAATGCAATCTACAAAGCTAATTGAATCAAATGAAAGATAAACACATTCAAGCAAACCTAATAGAATCAAATGAAAGTCAAACACATTCAAACAGAGATAATTGAATCAAATGAAAGTCAAACACATTCAAACAAAGCTTTTTGAATCAAATGAAAGTCAAATGCATTTAACAAAGCTAATTGAATCAAATGAAGTCAAAAACATCTAAAAAAATCTAATTAAATTAAATAAAAGTCAAACACATTCAAACAAAGCTAATTAAATCAAATCGAAGTCAAACAAATTCAAACAAAGCTAATTGAATCAAATGAAAGTTAAATGCATTCAACAAAGCTAATTGAATCAAATGAAAGTCAAACACATTCAGACAAACCTATTTGAATCAAATGAAAGTCAAATGCATTCTACAAAGCTAATTGAATCAAATGAAAGTAAAACACATTCTAACAAACCTAATAGAATCAAATGAAAGTCAAACACATTCAAACAGAGCTAATTAAAGCAAATGAAAGTCAAACACATTCAAAAAGAGCTTTTTGAATCAAATGAAGGTCAAATGCATTCTGCAAAGCTAATCAAATTAAATGAAAGTCAAACACATTCAAACAAAACTAATTGAATCAAATGAAATTCGAAAACATCTAAAAAACCTAATTAAATCAAATGAAAGTCAAACACATTCAAACAAAGCAATATGAATGAAATGAAAGTCAAATGCATTCTACAAAGCTAATTGAATCAAATGGAAGTAAAAAACATTCGAATAAAGCCAATTGAATCCAATGAAAGTCAAACACATTCAAACAAAGCTTTTTGAATCAAATGAAATTCAAATGTATTCAACAAAGCTAATTTAATCAAATGAAAGTCAAAAAATTCTAAAAAAATCTAATTAAATCAAATGAAAGTCAAACACATTCAAAAAAAGCTAATTAAATCAAATGAAAGTCAAACTTATTCAAAAAAAGCTATTTGAACTAAATGAAAGTAAAATGCAATCTACAAAGCTAATTGAATCAAATGAAAGATAAACACATTCAAGCAAACCTAATAGAATAAAATGAAAGTCAAACACATTCAAACAGAGCTAATTGAATCAAATGAAAGTCAAACACATTCAAACAAAGCTTTTTGAATCAAATGAAAGTCAAATGCATTCTACAAATATATTTGAATCAAATGGAAGTAAAAAACAATCGAACAAAGCTTTTTGAATCAAATTAAAGTCAAATGCATTCAAAGAAGCTATTTGAATCAAATGAAAGTCAAATGCATTTAACAAAGCTAATTGAATCAAATGAAAGTAAAAACATCTAAAAAAATCTTATTAAATCAAATAAAAGTCCAACACATTCAAACAAAGCTAATTAAATCAAATCAAAGTCAAACAAATTCAAACAAAGCTATTTGAATTAAATGAAAGTCAAATGCATTCTACAAAGCTAATTGAATCAAATGAAAGTCAAACACATTCAAACAAAGCTAATTGAATCAAATGTAAGTCAGACACATTCAAGCAGAGCTTTTTGAATCAAATGAAAGTCAAATGCATTCAACAAAGCTAATCAAATCAAATAAAAGTCAAACACATTCAAACAAAACTAATTGAATCAAATGAAAGTCAAAAACATCTAAGAAAACCTAATTAAATCAAATGAAAGTCAAACACATTCAAACAAAGCGATATGAATCAAATGAAACTCAAATGCATTCTACAAAGCTAATTGAATTAAATGAAAGTCAAATATATTCAAACAAAGCCATTTCAATCAAAAGAAAGTCAATTACATTCAAAAGAAAATTAACTAATCAAACGAAAGTTAAACACATTCAAATAGAGCTTTTTAAATCAAATGAAAGTAAAATGCATTCTACAAAGCTAATTGAATCAAATGGAAGTAAAAAAAACATTCGAACAAAGCCAATTGAATCCAATGAAAGTCAAACACATTCAAACAAAGCTTTTTGAATCATATGAAAGTCAAATGCATTCAACAAAGCTAATTGAATCAAATGAAAGTCAAAAACATCTAAAAAATCTAATTAAATCAAATGAAAGTCAAACACATTTAAAAAAAGCTACTTAAATCAAATGAAAGTCAAACACATTCAAACAAAGCTATTTGAACTAAATGAAAGTAAAATGCAATCTACAAAGCTAATTGAATCAATTGAAAGTTAAACACATTCAAGCAAACCTAATAGAATCAAATGAAAAACAAACACATTCAAACAGAGCTAATTGAATCAAATGAAAGTCAAACACATTCAAACAGAGCTTTTTGAATCAAATGAAAGTTAAATGCATTTAACAAAGCTAATTGAATCAAATGAAAGTCAAAAACATCTAAAAAAATCTAATCAAATCAAATAAAAGTCAAACACATTCAAACAAAGCTAATTAAATCAAATCAAAGTCAAACAAATTCAAACAAAGCTATTTGAATTAAATGAAAGTCAAATGCATTCTACAAAGCTAATTGAATCAAATGAAAGTCAAACACATTCAAACAAAGCTAATAAAATCAAATGTAAGTCAGACACATTCAAGCAGAGCTTTTTGAATCAAATGAAAGTCAAATGCATTCAACAAAGCTAATTGAATCAAATGAAAGTCAAAAACATCTAAAAAAATCTATTTAAATCAAATGAAAGTCAAACATATTCAGAGAAAGCTATTTGAATAAAATGAAAGTCAAATGCATTCTACAAATCTAATTGACTCAAATGAAAGTAAAAAACATCTAAAAAATTCAAATTAAATCAATAAAAGGTCAAACATATTCAAACAAAACTATTTGAATCAAATGAAAGTAAAATGCATTCTATAAAGCTTATTAACTCAAATGAAAGTTAAACACATTCAAACAAAACTAATTGAATCAAATGAAAGTAAAACACATTCAAACAAACCTAATTAAATCAAATGAAAGTCAAACACATTCAAACAGAGCTAATTGAATAAAATGAAAGTCAAACACATTCAAAAAGAGCTCTTTGAATCAAATGAAGGTCAAATGCAGTCTACAAAGCTCATTTAATCAAATGAAAGTTAAACAAATTCAAAACAAAGCTAATTGAATCAAATGTATTTCAAACACATTCAAACAGAGCTTTTTGAATCAAATGAAAGTCAAATGCATTCAACAAAGCTAATTGAATCAAATGAAAGTCAAAAACATCTAAAAAAAAACCTAATTAAATCAAATGAAAGTCAAACACATTCAAACAAAGCTATTTGAATGAAATGAAAGTCAAATGCATTCTACAAAGCTAAATCAATCAAATGAAAGTCAAAACATTCCAACAAAGCTAATTGAATCAAATGAAAGTCAAACACATTCAAACGAACCTAATTGAATCAAATGAAAGTCAAACACATTCAAACAGAGCTTTTTGAATCAAATGAAAGTCAAATGCATTCAACAAAGCTAATTGAATCAAATGAAAGTCAAAAACATCTAAAAAAAATCTAATTAAATCAAATGAAAGTCAAACACATTCAAACAAAGCTATTTGAATCAAATAAAAGTCAAATGCTTTCTACAAAGCTTAATCAATCAAATGAAAGTCAAAAACATTCCAACAAAGCCAATTGAATCAAACGAAAGTCAAACACATTCAAACAAATCTAATTGAATCAAATGAAAGTCAAACACATTCAAACAGAGCTAACTGAATCAAATGAAAGTCAAACACATTCAAAAAGAGCTTTTGAATCAAATGAAGGTCAAATGCAATCTACAAAGCCAATTGAATCAAATGAAAGTCAAACACATTAAAACAAAGCTAATTGAATCAAATGTAAGTCAAACACATTCAAACAGAGCTTTTTTGAATCAAATGAAATTCAAATGCATTCAACAAAGCTAAATTGAATAAAATGAAAGTCAAAAACATCTAAAAAAATCTAATTAAATCAAATGAAAGTTAAACACATTCAGAAAAAGCTATTTGAATCAAATGAAAGACAAATGCATTCTACAAATCTAATTGAATCAAATGAAAGTAAAAAACATTTAAAAAATTCAAATTAAATCAATAAAAGGTCTAACACATTCAAACAAAGCTAATTAAATCAAATCAAAGTCAAACAAATTAAAAACAAAAGCTATTTGAATTAAATGAAAGTCAAATGCAATCTGCAAAGCTAATCAAAATCAAATGAAAGTCAAACACATTCAAACAAAAACTAATTGAATCAAATGAAAGTCAAAAACATCTAAAAACCTAATTAAATCAAATGAAAGTCAAACACATTCAAACAAATCTATATGAATCAAATGAAAGTCAAATGCATTCTACAAAAGCTAATTGAATCAAATGGAAGTAAAAAAACATTCGAACAAAGCCAATTGAAATCCAATGAAAGTCAAACACATTCAAATAAAGCTTTTTGAATCAAATGAAAGTCAAATGCATTCAACAAAGCTAATTGAATCAAATGAAAGTCAAAAACATTTAAAAAAAATCTAATTAAATCAAATGAATGTCAAACATGTTCAGACAAAGTTATTTGAATCAAATGAAAGTCAAATGCATTATACAAATCTAATTCACTCAAATGAAAGTAAAAAACATCTAAAAAAATTCAAATCAAATCAATAAAAGGTCAAACACATTCAAACAAAACTATTTGAATCAAATGAACGTCAAATGCATTCTATAAAGCTAATTGTATCAAATGAAAGTCAAACGCATTCAAACAAAGCTAATTGAATCAAATGAAAAGTAAAACACAAAACCTAATAGAATCAAATGAAAGTCAAAGACATTCAAATAGAGCTAATTGAATCAAATGAAAGTCAAACACATTCAAAAAGAGCTTTTTGAATCAAATGAAGGTCAAATGCAATCTACAAACCTAATCAAATCAAATGAAAGTCAAAAACATTCAAACAAAATAATAGAATCAAATGAAAGTCAAAAACATCTAAAAAACCTAATTAAATCAAATGAAAGTCAAACACATTCAAACAAAGCTATATGAATCAAATGAAAGTCAAATGCATTCTACAAAGCTAATTGAATCAAATGGAAGTAAAAAACATTCGAACAAAGCCAATTGAATCCAATGAAAGTCAAACACATTCAAATAAAGCTTTTTGAATCAAATGAAAGTCAAATGCATTCAACAAAGCTAATTGAATCAAATGAAAGTCAAAAACATCTAAAAAAATCTAATTAAATCAAATGAAAGTCAAACATTTCAGACAAAGTTATTTGAATCAAATGAAAGTCAAATGCATTCTACAAAAATTCACTTAAATGAAAGTAAAAACATCTAAAAAATTCAAATTAAATCAATAAAAGGTCAAAAATATTCAAACAAAACTATTTGAATCAAATGAAAGTAAAATGCATTCTATAAAGCTAATTGAATCAAATGAAAGTCAAACACATTCAAACAAAACTAATTGAATCAAATGAAAGCTAATTGAATCAAATGAAAGTCAAACACATTCAAACAGAGCTAATTGAAATGAAAGTCAAACACATTCAAAAAAGAATCAAATGAAGGTCAAATGCAATCTACAAAGCTCATTTAATCAAATGAAAGTCAAACAAATTCAAACAAAGCTAATTGAATCAAATGTCAAACACATTCAAACAGAGCTTTTTGAATCAAATGAAAGTCAAATGCATTCAAGAAAGCTAATTGAATCAAATGAAAGTCAAAAACATCAAAAAATTCTAATTAAATCAAATGAAAGTCAAACATATTCAGAGAAAGCTATTTGAATCAAATGAAAGTCAAATGCATTCTACAAATCTAATTGACTCATATGAAAGTAAAAACATCTAAAAATTCAAATTAAATCAATAAAGGTCAAACATATTCAAACAAAACTATTTGAATCAATGAAAGTAAAATGTAAAGCTTAAATCAAATGAAAGTTAAACACATTCAAAAAAACTAATTGAATCAAATGAAAGTAAAAGACATTCAAACAAACCTAATTGAATCAAATGAAAGTCAAACAGAGCTAATTGAATAAAATGAAAGTCAAACACATTCAAAAAGAGCTTTTTGAATCAAAAGGTCAAATGCAATCTACAAAGCTCATTTAATCAAATGAAAGTTAAACAAATTCAAACAAAGCTAATTAATCAAATGTATTTCAAACACATTCAAAAGAGCTTTTTGAATCAATGAAAGTCAAATGCATTCAACAAAGCTAATTGAATCAAATGAAAGTCAAAAACATCTAAAAAAACCTAATTAAATCAAATGAAAGTCAAACACATTCAAACAAAGCTATTTGAATGAAATGAAAGTCAAATGCATTCTACAAAGCTAAATCAATCAAATGAAAGTCAAAAACATTCAACAAAGCTAATTGAATCAAATGAAAGTCAAACACATTCAAACGAACCTAATTGAATCAAATGAAAGTCAAACACATTCAAACAGAGCTAATTAAATCAAATGAAAGTCAAACACATTCAACAAAGCTTTTGAATCAAATGAAGTCAAATCAATACAAAGCTAATTGAATCAAATGAAAGTCAAACACATTCAAACAGAGCTAATTAAATCAAATGAAAGTCAAACACATTCAAAAAAATCTTTTTGAATCAAATGAAGTTCAAATGCAATCTACAAAGCTAATTGAATCAAATGAAAGTCAAACACATTCAAACAAAGCTAATTGAATCAAATGAAAGTCAAACACATTCAAACAAACTAATTGAATCAAATGAAAGTCTAAAACATTCGAACAAAGCCAATTGGATCAAATGAAAGTCAAACACATTCAAACAAAGCTTTTTGAATCAAATGAAAGTCAAATTCATTTAACAAAGCTAATTAAAATAGATGAAAGTCAAACACATTCAAACAACGCTAATTAAATCAAAATAAAGTCAAACACATTCAAACAAAACCTAATTGAATCAAATGAAAGTGAAACACATTCAAACAGAGCTAATTGAATAAAATGAAAGTCAAACACATTCAAAAAGAGCTTTTTGAATCAAATGAAGGTAAAATGCAAAGAAAGCTAATCAATTCAAATGAAAGTCAAACACATTCAAACAAAGCTAATTGAATCAAATGTAAGACAAACACATTCAAACGGAGCTTTTTGAATCAAATGAAAGTCAAATGCATTCAACAAAGCTAATTAAATCAAATGAAAGTCAAAAACATCTAAAAAACCTAATTAAATCAAATGAAAGTCACACATTCAAACAAAGCTATTTGTGTCAAATGAAAGTCAAATGCATTCTACAAAGCTAATTGAATCAAATGGAAGTAAAAAACATTCGAACAAAGCCAATTGAATCCAATGAAAGTCAAACACATTCAAACAAAGCTTTTTGAATCAAATGAAAGTCAAATGCATTCAACAAAGCTAATTGAATCAAATAAAAGTCAAAAACAGCTAAAAAAATCTAATTAAATCAAATGAAAGTCAAACACATTCAAAAAAAGCTAATTAAATCAAATGAAATTCAAACACATTCAAACAAAGCTATTTGAACTAAATGAAAGTAAAATGCAATCTACAAAGCTAATTGAATCAAATGAAAGTTAAACACATTCAAACAAACCTAATAGAATCGAATGAACGTCAAACACATTCAAACATAGCTAATTGAATCAAATGAAAGTCAAACACATTCAAACAAAGCTTTTTGAATCAAACGAAAGTGAAATGCATTTAACAAAGCTAATTGAATCAAATGAAAGTCAAACACATTCAAACAGAGCTAATTGAATCAAATGAAAGTCAAACACATTCAAATAGAGCTTTTTGAATCAAATGAAAGTCAAATGCATTTAACAAAGCTAATTCAATCAAATGAAAGTCAAAAACATCTAAAAAATTCTAATTAAATCAAATGAAAGTCAAACATATTCAGAAAAGCTATTTGAATCAAATGAAAGTCAAATGCATTCTACAAATCTAATTGACTCATATGAAAGTAAAAACATCTAAAAAATTCAAATTAAATCAATAAAAGGTCAAACATATTCAAACAAAACTATTTGAATCAAATAAAATTCTATAAAATTGAATCAAATGAAAGTTAAACACATTCAAACAAAACTAATTGAATCAAATGACATTCAAACAAACCTAATTGAATCAAATGAAAGTCAAAACAGAGCTAATTGAATAAAATGAAAGTCAAACACATTCAAAAAGAGCTTTTTGAATCAAATGAAGGTCAAATGCAATCTACAAAGCTCATTTAATCAAATGAAAGTAAACAAATTCAAACAAAGCTAATTGAATCAAATGTATTTCAAACACATTCAAAAGAGCTTTTTGAATCAAATGAAAGTCAAATGCATTCAACAAAGCTAATTGAATCAAATGAAAGTCAAAAACATCTAAAAAAAACCTAATTAAATCAAATGAAAGTCAAACACATTCAAACAAAGCTATTTGAATGAAATGAAAGTCAAATGCATTCTACAAAGCTAAATCAATCAAATGAAAGGCTAATTGAATCAAAAAAGTCTAATTGAATCAAATGAAAGTTGAAATGAAATTGAATCAAATGAAGAAATTGAATCAAATTCAAAACATTCAAACAGAGCTAATTAAATCAAATGAAAGTCAAACACATTCAAAAGAGCTTTTTGAATCAAATGAAGTTCAAATGCAATCTACAAAGCTAATTGAATCAAATGAAAGTCAAACACATTCAAACAAAGCTAATTAATCAAATGAAAGTCAAACACATTCAACAAAACTAATTGAATCAAATGAAAGTCTAAAACATTAATTGAATCAAATGAAAGTCAAACACATTCAAACAAAGCTTTTTGAATCAAATGAAAGTCAAATTCATTTAACAAAGCTAATTAAAATAATGAAAGTCAAACACATTCAAACAACGCTAATTAAATCAAAATAAAGTCAAACACATTCAAACAAACCTAATTGAATCAAATGAAAGTGAAACACATTCAAACAGAGCTAATTGAATAAAATGAAAGTCAAACACATTCAAAAAGAGCTTTTTGAATCAAATGAAGGTAAAATGCAAAGAAAGCTAATCAATCAAATGAAAGTCAAACACATTCAAACAAAGCTAATTGAATCAAATGTAAGACAAACACATTCAAACGGAGCTTTTTGAATCAAATGAAAGTCAAATGCATTCAACAAAGCTAATTAAATCAAATGAAAGTCAAAAACATCTAAAAAAACCTAATTAAATCAAATGAAAGTCACACATTCAAACAAAGCTTGTGTCAAATGAAAGTCAAATGCATTCTACAAAGCTAATTGAATCAAATGGAAGTAAAAAACATTCGAACAAAGCCAATTGAATCCAATGAAAGTCAAACACATTCAAACAAAGCTTTTTGAATCAAATGAAAGTCAAATGCATTCAACAAAGCTAATTGAATCAAAAAAAGTCAAAAACAGCTAAAAAAATCTAATTAAATCAAATGAAAGTCAAACACATTCAAAAAAAGCTAATTAAATCAAATGAAATTCAAACACATTCAAACAAAGCTATTTGAACTAAATGAAAGTAAAATGCAATCTACAAAGCTAATTGAATCAAATGAAATAAACACATTCAAACAAACTAATAGAATCGAATGAACGTCAAACACATTCAAACATAGCTAATTGAATCAAATGAAAGTCAAACACATTCAAACAAAGCTTTTGAATCAAACGAAAGTAAATGCATTAACAAAGCTAATTGAATCAAATGAAAGTCAAACACATTCAAACAGAGCTAATTGAATCAAATGAAAGTCAACACATTCAAATAAGCTTTTTGAATCAAATGAAAGTCAAATGCATTTAACAAAGCTAATTCAATCAAATGAAAGTCAAAAACATCTAAAAAAAATCTAATTAAATCAAATAAAAGTCAAACACATTCAAACAAAGCTAATTAAATCCAATCAATGTCAAACAAATTCAAACAAAGCTATTTCAATTAAATGAAAGTCAAATGCATTCTATAAAGCTAATTGAATCAAATGAATGTCAAACACATTCAAACAAAGCTAATTGAATCAAATGAAAGTCAAAAAACATCTAAAAAATCTAATTAAATCAAATGAAAGTACAACACATTCAAAAAAAAGCTAATTAAATCAAATGAAAGTCAAACACATTCAAACAAAGCTATTTGAACTAAATGAAAGTAAAATGCAATCTACAAAGCTAATTGAATCAAATGAAAGTTAAACACATTCAAACAAACCTAATAGAATCGAATGAACGTCAAACACAATCAAACAGAGCTAATTGAATCAAATGAAAGTCAAACACATTCAAACAAAGCTTTTTGAATCAAATGAAAGTCAAATGCATTTAAAAAAGCTAATTGAATCAAATGAAAGTCAAACACATTCAAACAGAGCTAATTGAATCAAATGAAAGTCAAACACATTCAAATAGAGCTTTTTGAATCAAATGAAAGTCAAATGCATTTAACAAAGCTAATTGAATCAAATGAAAGTCAAAAACATCTAAAAAAATCTATTAAATCAAATAAAAGTTAAACACATTCAAACAAAGCTAATTAAATCCAATCAATGTCAAACAAATTCAAACAAAGCTATTTGAATTAAATGAAAGTCAAATGCATTCTATAAAGCTAATTGAATCAAATGAAAGTCAAACACATTCAAACAAAGCTAATTGAATCAAATGTAAGTCAGTCACATTCAAGCAGAGCTTTTTGAATCAAATGAAAGTCAAATGCAATCAACAAAGCTAATTGAATCAAATGAAAGTCAAAAACATCTAAAAAAATCTAATTAAATCAAATGAAAGTCAAACATTCAGACAAAGATATTTGAATCAAATGAAAGTCAAATGCATTCTACAAATCTAATTCACTCAAATGAAAGTAAAAAACATCTAAAAAATTCAAATTAAATCAATAAAAGGTCATACATATTCAAACAAAACTATTTGAATCAAATGAAAGTAAAATGCATTCAACAAAGCTAATTAAATCAAAAGAGACAAACACATTCAAACGGAGCTAATTGAATCAAATGAAAGTCAAATGCATTCAACAAAGCTAATTAAATCATGAAAGTCAAAAACATCTAAAAAAAAACCTAATTAAATCAAATGAAAGTCAAACACATTCAAAAAAGCTATTTTGTCAAATAAAAGTCAAATGCATTCTACAAAGCTAATTGAATCAAATGAAAGTCAACACATTCAAACAAAGCTAATTAAATCAAATGTAAGTCAGTCACATTCAACAGAGCTTTTTGAATCAAATGAAAGTCAAATGCATTCAACAAAGCTAATTGAATCAAATGAAAGTAAAAAACATCTAAAAAAATCTAATTAAATCAAATGAAAGTCAAACATGTTCAGACAAAGATATTTGAATCAAATGAAAGTCAAATGCATTCTACAAATCTAATTCAAATGAAAGTAAAAAACATCTAAAAATTCAAATTAAATCAATAAAAGGTCATACATATTCAAACAAAACTATTTGAATCAAATGAAAGTAAAATGCATTCAACAAAGCTAATTAAATCAAATGTAAACAAACACATTCAAACGGAGCATGAAAGTCAAATGCATTCAACAAAGCTAATTAAATCAAATGAAAGTCAAAAACATCTAAAAAAATCTAATTAAATCAAATAAAAGTTAAACACATTCAAACAAAGCTATTTGTGTCAAATGAAAGTCAAATGCATTCTACAAAGCTAATTGAATCAAATGGAAGTAAAAAACATTCGAACAAAGCCAATTGAATCCATGAAAGTCAAACACATTCAAACAATGCTTTTTGAATCAAATGAAAGTCAAATGCATTCAACAAAGCTAATTGAATCAAATGAAAGTCAAAAACATCTAAAAAATCTAATTAAATCAAATGAAAGTACAACACATTCAAAAAAAGCTAATTAAATCAAATGAAAGTCAAACACATTCAAACAAAGCTATTTGAACAAATGAAAGTAAAATGCAATCTACAAAGCTAATTGAATCAAATGAAAGTTAAACACATTCAAACAAACCTAATAGAATCGAATGAACGTCAAACACAATCAAACAGAGCTAATTGAATCAAAAAAGTCAAACACATTCAAACAAAGCTTTTGAATCAAATGAAAGTCAAATGCATTTAACAAAGCTAATTGAATCAAATGAAAGTCAAACACATTCAAACAAGCTAATTGAATCAAATGAAAGTCAAACACATTCAAATAGAGTTTTTAATCAAATAAAAGTCAAATGCATTTAACAAAGCTAATTGAATCAAATGAAAGTCAAAAACATCTAAAAAATCTAATTAAATCAAATAAAAGTAAACACATTCAAACAAAGCTAATTAAATCAATCAATGTCAAACAAATTCAAACAAAGCTATTTGAATTAAATGAAAGTCAAATGCATTCTATAAAGCTTGAATCAAATGAAAGTCAAAACACATTCAAACAAAGCTAATTGAATCAAAAAGTCAGTCACATTCAAGCAGAGCTTTTTGAATCAAATGAAAGTCAAATGCATTCAACAAAGCTAATTGAATCAAATGAAAGTCAAAAACATCTAAAAAATCTAATTAAATCAAATGAAAGTCAAACATGTTCAGACAAAGATATTTGAATCAAATGAAAGTCAAATGCATTCTACAAATTTAATTCACTCAAATGAAAGTAAAAAACATCTAAAAAATTCAAATTAAATCAATAAAAGGTCAACATATTCAAACAAAACTATTTGAATCAAATGAAAGTAAATGCATTCAACAAAGCTAATTAAATCAAATGTAAGACAAACACATTCAAACGGAGCTAATTGAATCAAATGAAAGTCAAAATGCATTCAACAAAGCTAATTAAATCAAATGAAAGTCAAAACATCTAAAAAACCTAATTAAATCAAATGAAAGTCAAACACATTCAAACAAAGCTATTTGTGTCAAATGAAAGTCAAATGCATTCTACAAAGCTAATTGAATCAAATGGAAGTAAAAAACATCGAAACAAAGCCAATTGAATCAAATGAAAGTCAAACACATTCAAACAAAGCTTTTTGAATCAAATGAAAGTCAAATGCATTCAACAAAGCTAATTGAATCAAATGAAAGTCAAAACATCTAAAAAATCTAATTAAATCAAATGAAAGTACAACACATTCAAAAAAGCTAATTAAATCAAATGAAAGTCAAACACATTCAAACAAAGCTATTTGAAATGAAAGTAAAATGCAATCTACAAAGCTAATTGAATCAAATGAAAGTTAAACACATTCAAACAAACCTAATAGAATCAAATGAACGTCAAACACAATCAAACAGAGCTAATTGAATCAAATGAAAGTCAAACACATTCAAACAAAGCTTTTGAATCAAATGAAAGTCAAATGCATTTAACAAAGCTAATTGAATCAAATGAAAGTCAAACACATTCAAACAGAGCTAATTGAATCAAATGAAAGTCAAACACATTAAAATAGAGCTTTTTGAATCAAATGAAAGTCAAATGCATTTAACAAAGCTAATTGAATCAAATGAAAGTCAAAAAACATCTAAAAAATTAATTAAATCAAATAAAAGTAAACAAATTCAAACAAAGCTAATTAAATCCAATCAATGTCAAACAAATTCAAACAAAGCTATTTGAATTAAATGAAAGTCAAATGCATTCTATAAAGCTAATTGAATCAAATGAAAGTCAAACACATTCAAACAAAGCTTGAATCAAATGTAAGTCAGTCACATTCAAGCAGAGCTTTTTGAATCAAATGAAAGTCAAATGCATTCAACAAAGCTAATTGAATCAAATGAAAGTCAAAAAACATCTAAAAAAATCTAATTAAATCAAATGAAAGTCAAACATGTTCAGACAAAGATATTTGAATCAAATGAAAGTCAAATGCATTCTACAAATTAATTCACTCAAATGAAAGTAAAAAACATCTAAAAAATTCAAATTAAATCAATAAAAGGTCAAACATATTCAAAAAAACTATTTGAATCAAATGAAAGTAAAATGCATTCAACAAAGCTAATTAAATCAAATGTAAGACAAACACATTCAAACGAGCTAATTGAATCAAATGAAAGTCAAATGCATTCAACAAAGCTAATTAAATCAAATGAAAGTCAAAAACATCTAAAAAAACCTAATTAAATCAAATGAAAGTCAAACACATTCAAACAAAGCTATTTGTGTCAAATGAAAGTCAAATGCATTCTACAAAGCTAATTGAATCAAATGGAAGTAAAAAACATTCGAACAAAGCCAATTGAATCAATGAAAGTCAAACACATTCAAACAAAGCTTTTTGAATCAAATGAAAGTCAAATGCATTCAACAAAGCTAATTGAATCAAATGAAAGTCAAAAACATCTAAAAAAATCTAATTAAATCAAATGAAAGTACAAACATTCAAAAAAAGCTAATTAAATCAAATGAAAGTCAAACACATTCAAACAAAGCTATTTGAACTAAATGAAAGTAAAATGCAATCTACAAAGCTAATGAATCAAATGAAAGTTAAACACATTCAAACAAACCTAATAGAATCATGAAGTCAAACACAATCAAACAAGCTAATTGAATCAAATGAAAGTCAAACACATTCAAACAAAGCTTTTTGAATCAAATGAAAGTCAAATGCATTTAACAAAGCTAATTGAATCAAATGAAAGTCAAACACATTCAAA
>NW_018742878.1:0-26177 GCF_001683475.1 Chenopodium quinoa
AGAAAAAGGCACCGACATACAGGTTCATTAGCAAAAAAGGGAACCGACATATAGGTTCAAGAGCAAAGAGCGCCGACGTACAAACATAGCAAAAAAGCAAAGTTTAGGCGAACTTTTAAAGATCGACGGGCGTGGATCTTCGGTATTTTCCTTTGGGAGATTATCGCATCAAATGAGGATTACTTCAAGAGAAGATGTCTTCGGCATCATTCCCTAGCTTGTGGAAAGTTGTCACAAACAACTAAAGGTAATTTCGGGCGAAATTGTCTTCGATTATAGTTCCTAAGGCATGGAAGATGATCATAATGCGGATGAGAATTATTTCAAGAGAAATAATTTTCGATGGTATTCCCATGGACGTGGAGTATTATCACGGCGGAGAGGATAGTTTCAGGTGAAGCAATCTTCTAATTTGGAAGCAGTTACAAGGCGTAGCGGTTTTCAAGCGGGATGGCATTCTCTAGCTTGTAGGAGGTCATCAAAGCAAGGATACAACAATCGGTTAATCTCAGAGACGTGTGCTCGACGGTGCAAGATACGCGTTTCTTAACTCTTCTATCTGTTTAACTAATGCTAGTTTTGCAGGTATCGGCGTTACAAGATTGATTTAGGATCACAGAACGTTCTGAATTATTCTCCGTCCCTATCGTTACTTTGGCTTTCGTTTTCGAAACTTGCGTTTCTCCAAACTCAGTCAAAGTGGGGGCTTCTGTAGACACCCATTTGTGTCTCCGTAAAACCAAACCCAGTGATGAGTGCCTTTCACGTCGAATCATAATCGAATGAAACGAAAGTGTGGAAAGGTCTAGTGTTGCGGAAAGTTTTATTTCTTTTCTTTTCTTTTCTCTTCTCCCTGTTTTTGAAAACATTATTTTAAGAAAACAGCCAATCTAGTTTGGTTGGTCCATGATATGGGTCCAATAGTTGTGTAGTTGGATGGGGCTTGCAAAGACCTTTTCAACGATATATTATAAGCCCAATTCCGATGAATATTGAGGAATTTGTGGCCAATTTACTAAACTGCGCCCGGTTTGAGTTTTAAGTACGGCCCAATGATATAGAGGAGGGCATAATATGATTTATCATTCCTAATGTAATTAGGAATGGTTTTGGTCTTCTAGAACATTCTAGAAGGTTTTTATCATTCTTAATTCAATTAGGATTTTTTAGAGTTTTAATTAGATCAAATAGCATTTTCGACTGAAATTATATTATTTTATCTTCCAGTACGGGAATTTTATCAGATTTTCGAAAACGTGTTAAAATCCGATTTGGCGTCAACCCCCAGGCCTTGGCGCCTGGAACCAGGATTGGCGCCAGACGCCAGCCATTAGCGCCTGGCGCTAGCCACTAGTCTTGGCGCCAAGTTGTTTTTGTGATATTCAGACTCTGTTTTGATAAATTATCTTTTTTGGCTGATTTTCTCTATAAATAACGTATTAATAAACTCCGTTTTAGAGAAAGGATTATCATCTATCATTCACCACTTCTTTTATTCTTATGAGTTAGAATTCCGTTTTCCTTCATCGTCTACAATCTTCAATCGTCAACAAATTAGTTTATGAATCATTTAATCTTTCATTCCTTTCAAAACTTTATTGTTAAACACGAAATTCCGCATTCACAAGATCTTGATACACCTAGACATATTCGAAGTTGCCTTCGCCCTAGACGTGAAAGGTTTTAATTTCTGAGGGTTTGGTACAAATCTCTATTTCAATTATTTAATTTAATTGTTTTGATTTATTATTTTCCTTGAAGTTACTAACGTGTGTATTTTGTAATTAGAAAGAGGTACGAGGCGTCCAAGTAAGTACTTTAATTGATTTTATTGATTTTATGATGTAGACATCATGTTTATATTGTTATTATGATATTCCTAGTATCATGTCTAGGGTGTTTCTAATATTAAGCGTGATTAAGAATATGATGCTTCCTATGTTCTTTCTAATATTTATGATTATGATTGATAATGATTATTTATTATGTTGCTTGATATATATTTTATATATTGTTATTGCTTGATCACCTTTTATGCATGTTTAAAGGGAATTGGTATTTGCAATCACGCTTAATAAGATAATTAATAATCTTGTTAGGTTAATTGTGATTATAATTCAAGTGATCGCCAATAATAGTTTTTTTGGGCATTAAGTTCAACCAACATAGATTAAACAGGTTTAGGGTGAATCATATTGATTGTATGTTAATCAGAAAGCGCACATGAATACGAGCAGAATAAAGTAGAGGCCTATTATTAGGGCAGGTTCAATCTCTTTTAGGTTGGATTTGTACTTCATCCCCGAACCCTATTTTGGTTCATGACCTTATGGAGTTGACGATCTCTTGGATTGTTAAGGTGTGTAACCTTCACCTCATGAATGGTTTACAAGTTCCTCAAAAACTTGTTGGTGACTCTTTTGCTCTATCTTCTTCCCTTTTAGACGCCACCGTACTTTAGTGTATGATCACAGTAGAGTTCAAGCTAGTGGATTTTTAAGGCTTGAAACTATTCCCTACACGACTCCACTGGGGAGGATTTCTATTTTAATTCCTAAAATTTATTTTGCAATTATTTAGAATGAGTGGAATGAGACTCAAAAAGTTGTAAGTATTTCATGTGCGTAATTTTGATTAAAATTATCGTCATATGCATAGAAAAGATCTCATTGGAAAGACTATCCATAGTGAGTTAAAAACATAGGATTTTTACACGTAGGAAATTTGAGGAATATCTTTCACAACTAGGATCGAAATAATGCTGCGCGAAACTGGAAAATTTTATCGAGCACAGAAAGCTACTGAGGCATGTAGGAACTAGCGTCAGAAAACAGATTCTAGGGCCAAGGATTTAACTCTGGTGCCAGGCGATACTCCTGTCGCCAGGCGCCAGAGCCAAATTGCGGCGCCGGCCACTATTCGCTGGCGTCAAGTTCTTCCAATACCGAGCCAGAAATATGCGTTATAATTTTGACCAGTTTTTAGCACTATTTGCTCGATCCTACTTCCTGATTGAGTTTTTCTCACTTTTCTGAAACCCATATGTGTTCTACATATGGACATAACCCTCTGGGAATTCATGCTCCATCTACCTGATTGAACGCTCTGTGCAACAAAGGGTACATCCGAGAACGTTGAATTCACCAAGCCATGGAAGCGAGTTTTTTTAACTCGCGGTGTCCAATCCACTCGCGCCAACCCTTCAAAAGGTAAGGCTTCCGTGCAGTGCATCCAGACAATTAACCATGGACCCTCTTTGACTAATCCATATCCCGAACTTTAGAGAACTAGAGCATGGTTAGGTTGCGAACTCATTGCATCATATTGTGCCTACGTGACTAATTGTGCATCATTTGTTGTGCATACTCTATGTGTTTTTTCCTAACCGTTTGTTTTGACTTGTGTTAAGATTAAATAAACTGATTAATGACTAAGAGAATTTTTCCTACAAATTAATTAATTAGTTTGAGTAATTAAAGTCTAATAATTTAATCAGAATTGACTTAGTACGACTTTAGGCATTGTTTGAAGAGTAATAATACCGAAAGCAGTCCAGATCAACGTTCCAGCAATGGCACCGCGATTTGGACTGTAGCGCCACACTGTGTAGTGCAGCGCCTGGCGACAACTTTGTCGTTTGGCGCTACACTGCAAAGTGCTGCGCCAGTCCTGTTGTTTTGGCGACAGTTCAGTATGTTGCTCGAGTCATCACTTTGTGTCTAATTAAACAGTTTGCTAATCAATTCGATTACTTTATTAATAATAATACCTTGTTAAGTCCTTAATCAAGTCTAGGCACTAAGTCCCATGGTCTTACACAAGGGTGAAAGCATGTCACTTGCACTCATCATATATAGCACACACTAATATGTATGTACACTTTCACCATGTCTAAGAGAGTCTTGTATGCGCGTGTTTTCCGTCTTTTTTTTTAGGGGGGTAAGTCGGATATTAATCCTCTAATTAAACCACTTGTTTGAACCCTATGCTTGATTCTAAAAAAATATACACGCTATTGATGCTTCTTTTTTTCTTTCTTTATAAACCCGTAAAGTCAAATTCAAGTTGAGTCAAGTCATTAAAAATAATTGGTTTAATTTACAGCGCGTGGTCAAGAAAGGAAGGGCGTTTGATCAAAGACAACATTTTTGATTCAAGTTCAACTTCTCGACAAACCAATTGCTCAAAAAAGGAAAGCTAAGAAGATAATGGCAACTCAAGAGGAACTCAATAAACTTAGGAACCAATTGACTGATGTGACTGAGGCGTTGAAGGCTATAACCCTTAAAATCAATGACCTATGAAGCAACAACAAATGGACCTCATGCAAGAAAGCTTGAGCAAGCTATCTAGTGACTAAAAAATTTCAAGGCATTAGTTCACAAGGGGTCTCGATGGACCAGGAGCTTCTTCCGCAGAAGTTCAATGCCAACGAAATCCCGAAATTCAAGGCAACAGACAACCCTTTTTTTATCTAAGAGCTTTTGAAACAATAATAAGTATTAAGGGTATTGATAAAAAAGTGTTTCCCTCTTTATTTTCTCTATCTCTTGAAACCGTTTGCCAACAATGGTTCTTCTCCCTTGACAAAGAGAGAACCTCTACTTGGGAGTTAAGTGTGAACGCTTTCATTGATAGATACAAGTGCAATATTCAAGTTGAAACTGATTATAGGGAACTTGAAATACTCAAGCAGAAAGAGAATGAAGGTTTCACTTCTTTCTTCAACAATGGAGAGAAACCTCTGCTAGGATAATTGAAGTACCAAGCGAGAAAGAATCTGTGAGATTGTTCATTAAGAACCTTCAAGAGAAGTACTTCAAGCACCTGAAATATCAAAATAATTTACATACCTTCAAGGCCGTCTATGACATTGGAACTAATATTGAAGATGACCTGGCTAAGAAAAAAGCTGCTAACAGTAACTCTAAAAGTGGCTAGAAAGGCAAGAAGAGACAATCCTTCTTTTACCAAAACCACCCACTCAAATAATGTTAGCACCTTTAATTGGAGTGAAGTCCTTGCTGTGAACAACCAAGGACAAAGAAACCATTTAGGAGGAACTTTACTCCTATAGGTATGAGTTATGACACCGCATTTGACCGACTAAATGCAAAAGGTCTTATAACTCCTATTCGACCATTTGGGGATCCACCAGTTGAGAAGAGGACAACTAACTGGAACCCTAATGCACATTGCAAATATCACCAAGGTAGGGGACATCTTACTGAAAATTGTTGGAAGCTTAAGGAAGCCATCCAAGGTTTAATTGATAATAACAAACTACCATTGCCCCCTGCCAGTAAGAAGCCAAGCATCGACAATGCACCTCTTGCTCACTCCTTGGCCATCTCTGATGAGGAAAATGAGGTTGATCCCTCATCTCTCATCAAGCCTATTAAAGAAACTCATGCTATCGAAGAAGAGGAGGAGATCTTTTTTTATGCCATGGATGACTTTCCTAAACCAACAAGCAAGGAAGATGTACGAATGCGTATATG
The DNA here is from genome assembly GCF_001683475.1 of Chenopodium quinoa. Lineage (NCBI taxonomy): Eukaryota > Viridiplantae > Streptophyta > Magnoliopsida > Caryophyllales > Amaranthaceae > Chenopodium > Chenopodium quinoa. The sequence continues at coordinate 5,502 of NW_018742878.1, forward strand.
GTCCACGTGAGAGGGAACAGATTTGCTACGCGAGGCTCTCAAATTTGCAAAGAAACAAGCAGAGGAGCTTTGGAAAAAGAATGATAAAATTCCACCCACAAAGAAGAAAATCTTCTTTCTAAAACTAGCAGACGGACCTAAGAAGAGCAATAAACTCTATACTCCAATTGGGACTTCAGATGCTAAAATGTTCAAAATGCTCTCCGAGAGTGGTGAGGTCAAACCTCTCAAACCGAGACCATTTGAATGGCTAAAGAGGACAGATATATTCTACTGTAAATACCATCAATCAGGGAGACACACTATTGAAAACTGTTTTAAATTTAAAGATTTAATTCAGAAAATGATTGATGATAAGAAGCTAGTCCAAATCCCACAAGAAGAAGACATAAGCATTAATGGGGTTTGGGACACCGATGAAGAACATGTTTACTTGAAAGACATGGAAAGACCTCCACCTTTAGTGTCATATTCAATAGATGATTTTTGGGTTGAAGAGGATTCATCTATAGACGTCCTTACAAGGTCTCCCATCTTAACACAACCTATGACGACTACGCAGAAAGTTCCCATACCTATCATAGAAGACAATGATATTGTCAATCAATTCAAGAAGACCAATATGGAAGCTTCTAGATACATCACGAGAACATAGGTTGGCAGTGATAAATGCCTTGGATAAGATAGGGATAGATTCTGACACCACTCCTGAGGGGTTGGCTAACTTCTTTACGAGTGATATCCCTAGTCCTATCAATTTGATCACCTTTTCTAACAAAGATTTACCCCCAAAAGGTGACAAGCATTATAAAGCACTAAACCTCATAGTGGTTTGCAAGAGAATGAACGTCCCAATGACTCTTGTAGACAATGGATCGGCAATTAATGTATGTCCACTAAGAACTGCGAGGTTGTTTTGACAACACTCGTCGACAAGCTCTTGGTAAGATTACCATGAATATAACGGCGGGTTTAATAGAACACGCTACTACCTTTCAAGTGGTAGATATTAAAGATTCATTCAACATATTGTTGGGACGCCTTGGCTTCATGACCTAAAGGTCGTCCCTTCATCTCTCCACCAACAGGTAAAAGCCATAGTTGAAGGAATCCCTATCACAATCGATGCTTCACCCATGAGGATTAAAGCTGTGGAAAATCCAATCATTAATGTGGAGCACGATGAAGACGATGAAGATTTGTAGGGCTTTAATTAAGAGGTATCCTTAATAAAGGAGGATGAAAGGACCCCTCTCTGCCACGACCCCTACTCCAATATGACAATAAATGCTATTCTTAAGAAGCAAGGGCATTATCCTAGAATGATTCTAGGAAAGAAGAAAGGAATAACAAAACAGCTGGAACTACTTGGCCTCCCTAAGTTAGATACTTTTGGACTTGGTTTCGAACCGACTCGGGAAGATCTTAAGCGAGCCCAGGAAATGTCTAAGGCGCGTAGGAATGCTCGCATTGTTGGGGTTTGATAAGTCCAACTTACCGCGGAAACAACCCCGACCCAAAGAACCACTCGCAATTAATAAAACCCTAAAGCATAACAAATAAACATAAAAGAATAAAATCGGAATTTACCTTTTACGCGTGCTTCGCCCTACCTAATGGGCTCTTACTTGAAAGCTTTAGCTCCGAAAATACCGAGCCTCCAGCGATATCTACCCACAAAGGACGAAAACCAACTTTTTAGGTCCGCTACCTTGGAGTTAGCAAGGTCCGACCAAAACCCAAGTGATTAAATGAGTTCAAAGGTTTTCACAATGGTGATGCCTTTTTCAACTCTCACTCAAGTGATTTTCCTAATACCCCAACTTGGGTATTTATAGGGAAAACAAGAGAGTGAAAAAGCTCTCCCATCAATGTGGGAAAATTTTATTTTTCCATTTTATTTTAAAGCTAAAATAATATTAATAATCAAACTAGTAATAAATCAACAAGTGGCAAGCTCATGAGAGAGGTTAGGTGATGACCATTTGGAGGGGGGGGGAAACTTGTTCCCCACTCCCTCTCCAAAAATCGGCCAACACACCCCTTAAGCTCCACTAAAATCGCGCCACATGACACCACATTTGGTCACCAAGGCACCCAAGGTGGGGTTCCATGTGCGGATGCTAGCAGGCCCAGCGCAAGCGTGCGGGATGCTAGCGCTGCTAGCCATCAAGCCCAGCACACTTGTGCGGGTCGCTCGTGCTCTCAGCCAACGAGCCATGCATCAAGGATGCGGGCTGCTACTGAGAGATGTTGCTCCTTGCGCACCTTGGCCCAGCGCTGCTAGCCTTGCGATGCTAGCATTGGTGCGCTAGTACGCACCAGCCAGCCTAGGCTCGGCTTGGTGCGCATGCTAGCCACGGTTCTATATCAAATGCCCCTAGCACTCGGTTTTCTAAGGGCATTCCAATGCTAGGGGTGTTTTGGTCTTGTTAATTTATTATTATTTTCATGTCTCGTCATTTACTAATTTGACTCGACTTCCGACGCTCGGTTTCGACGCTCTAAGCTCGAATTTCGGACGTCTAAATATTTAACACTCGGGAGACGAATTAATTTCTTCCGAATTAATTCGTCGAGTCGGTTCGTATATTTGCTAGGGTGTGACCCAAAGGGTTCAGTCAAGATTAAGCTATAATATTAATTATACATTAATATTACTGATTGGAAGCGGCCTTTACCCAGGCATTCTGATCACTTAACCTTACTAAATATATTAGCTTTCTAATAATTCTGAACCCACTATTAGAATAATACACTTGTTCGTAGGACACCATTTCTTTCACGCATCAAAAGAAAGCAATCTCAATGGATCAGTATCCTCTCACTCTCAATGGACAATTCATTAAAGAAGGAGAGGACTATCCATGCTATGAATTTCCCGAACCTTTTTTTGTAAATGGCATAAGGCAACCGGGATTCGAAATTTTTTTAGATTGCTACTTTTTAGATGAAATCCCAACTCCTATCCACAAGGAGAAAGCACCCCATGACTTTAATGTCATGGGATTATTATTTAGGCGAGAAAAAGATGAGCCGAGATACGTAGAGGATAAATCCTCGCTCATCCAAATGGTCCTACAAAGCGAGAACTTTTACCCCTCAAAGCTCATCACTCCTGCAGAAGGATCATTACAAGGGTGGCGCAAGACAGTCAAGGTGACTACTCAAAGTGGAAGGAAAATCTCCATAACGACATGGCAAGGACAGATGTTTGAAATAGTCGTCTGAGTCAGAGTCCTTTCCTGTAGAGTCATCCAAGTCCCTAGTTGTAGCACCCCCTCCTTCTTCTATTTCTACTCCTAGGATAGTTAGTAACCAAGTCCCTGACGACATCTCCCTTTTCGATGTAATGATTTCCGAATTCAATAATATGTCTTCTTCTGCTTACTCCTCGTGTTTTCTTTAACACAAGATGATGAGCATTGCTTAACTAACAATGAAAATGACAAAGAAATTATTAAAGCAATGGAAACACTTGGAAAGAAAACATCAATAATTAAGGAAACTGAGATAGTTGATATCTCAAATGATTCAACCATTAAAAGAGAGGTTATAATCAGATTAACGCTTAATGAACAAGAAAGAACCGATTTAATTAATCTACATAAATAATTTATCGATGTATTTTCTTGGTCATATAAAGATATGCCAGGTATTAATTGAGAAATAGCTCAACACACTATACCACTTATTACAGGAATGAAACCTGTAAAACAAAAGTTGCGTCGAATGAAACCCGACGTAGCTCTTAAAATAAAAGAAGAAGTTCAAAAACAAATAACTGCAGGTTTGATAAGGGTATCCAAATACCCCGAATGAGTGGCCAACGTCGTCCCAGTTCCAAAGAAGGATGGAAGGGTAAGAATGTGTGTCGACTATCGAGACTAAAATAAGGAAAGTCCAAAGGACGACTTCCCTTTACCACACATCGATAATTTGGTAGATAAAACAGCGAATCATGGATGGATACGTAGGATATAATCAGATTCTCATGGAAGAAGAAGACATGGAGAAAACAACCTTCATAACACCATGGGGTACTTACTGTTACACGGTAATGCCATTCGGGTTAAAAAACGCCGGTGCTACTTACCAACGAGCAGCGACTACCTTACTCCATGACATGATGTACAAAGAAGTTAAAGTATATGTGGACGATATGATTGTAAAGTTAAAAGATCGCCTAGGACATCAAGTAGCCTTAAGAAAATTCTTTGAAAGTATAAGGAAATACAACATGAGGTTGAATCCATCCAAGTGTGCTTTTGGACTCACCTCAAGCAAGCTTTTAGGATATGTCATAAGCTCTAGAGGAACAACGATAGACCCAAATAAGATCAAGGCAATCATGTCAATGCCACCGCCCAAAGCCAAGTAACAAATTCGAGGATTTATTGGCCGGTTGCAATATATAAGTAGGGTCATATCAAAATTAACAACAATATGTGAGCCAATATTCAAGAAGATTAAAAATAATGTACCAGTAATATGGGACGATGAATGTCAAAGAGCCTTTGAAAAGATCAAAGCCTATATCGCAAATCCTCCTGTATTAGCACCAACATTTCCAAGAATACCTCTTAGGTTGTACCTAACAATCACCAAGGAGACAATGGGAGCCATGCTTGCACAAGAAGTAGAAGGTAAAGAAAATGTAATCTACTATGTAAGCAAAAAGATGCTTGTGTATGAAGTACACTATATACCGCTTGAGAAATTGTGCCTCGCATTGGTGTGGGCAACAACCAAGTTAAGACATTACATGCTCGTGCATACAATCTTTGTAGTCTCCCAAATGGATCCACTTTAGCATTTATTCGAGAAGTCTACACTCAATGGGCGCATATCGAGATGGATAGTCAATTTAGCCCAGTTCGACGTAAGATTCATGCCTAAATAAGCTATAAAAGGATATGTGGTCTCGGATTTCCTAGCGGATTTTCCAATAGAAGATTCAACGCCAATAGACGACAATGAATTTCTAGACGAAGACTTGATTGTCACGGAAGATGATACATGGACTTTATACTTCGATGGAGCCTCAAACCAAAAGGGATGTGGCGTTGGAGTATTATTAGTATCACCTAAAGAAGAGCATGTTCCAATCTCCATAAAGCTAGATTTCGACGTTCAACGCTGCTGAATACGAAGCATGCGTTGTAGGCCGTGAAACAAATATTCGAGAAATTACAAATATTCGGGGACTCTTCATTGATCATCAACTAGATTTCTAAAAGATGGAAAGTGAGGAGCGAAAGTCTAGCCCTTTACCAAGCTTATCTTAAAACTCTCACCAATCAGTTAGAAAAGGTAGAATACACATATATCTACCTAGAGAGGAAAATCAATTTGTTGATGCCTGGGCAACACTTACCTTAATGGTTAGGATTCCTACGAAAATCGAGTAATATACAGAAAAGGCATAAACCAGCTTATATTAAAGCTATAGAAGATGATGAAGTGATCCAAGAAGAAGAAGAAGAAGAAGAATAAGAAGAAGAAGAAGAAGAACAAGAAGAAGAAGAAGAATAACCGTGGTACACAGATATACTTAACTATGTCACAAAAGGAGAATACCCTCCTGTAGGCGTCGTTCGAAGTGCGCCTACGTTAAAGCATGTTGTGAATATGCTTGGCACTCTTAGGAAGTGGGAATTGACATATATAATTAGAGACAAGGAAAGTAGGGAGCTGCCAACAAGTTTTTAAGGAACTTGTAAACCGTTCACGGATCATAAAAGGCAACCACGATTAAGGGACAACGATAGGCAACAACGATTGACCCGTGAAGGTTACACCCCATTCATAATCCATGAGATTACTAACTACATATGGTTCGACACCACAAAAGGAGGATCGGGGATGATGGTACGAAGTGAGTCATGGAGTCACATTTGCCCGTATTGGCCTCTACTCGATTCTTATAGTGAAAAGTGATTCCTGCGATCTCAAAGAAATACAAACAAAATATTCAATTCGCTCCACACTATTATATGGATAAATTGGTTTAATATTAATGCAACATATTATTCTAAAATATTGTGATCACTTGATTAAACAACAAGATTAAAAGGAACCTAAACCGGTTGTTTAAATTATCTTATTAGGCGTGATTTTTAATTACATATTCCCTTTAAACATGCAATGTGGTGACCAATAAATAATAATAGAATAGACATAAATATTGGAAGCAATTTAACAATAATAATGTGTGTCAAATCAAATATAAAATAACCTAATCATGATACTAGCAATAAGAAAATAAAATAAGAGTAATTAAATTAATTAATTACTCACATTCCGCGCATTTCTTTAAATTGCTACATCATGAATAAATTGTTAGTAACTTCAATAAAAATAAAAAGCAAATTGAAACAATTAAATTAAATAAAAAATAGAGTTGATTTGGTCCAAACCCTCTGTTAATTCTACCTTTCACGCCTTGGTTTAAGTATAGAAATTTGGATTAAGTATGAACTCCTTGGAGTGCTTATGCGAAGAATGGTGTAACTAGGAATATAGATTTAAGGCTTAGAATATGAGAGAGAGAAAGAAGAGAATGATTTTTGGTGTAAAAGAGAGGAAGGGAGAATGATTTGATGATCAAGATTGTTGATGATTGAAAAAGGGGATGATATGACCTCTATTTATAGGGAAAAAAGAGGGTCAAAGAATCAAGAAAATATCGAGTTCGAATCAGATTAAAACTCTTGCGATAGACAACAGTTTTGGCAGTTTTTGTTTTTATCATATCTTTTGATCCAGAAATTGGAATAAGATGAATAAGATATCGTTGGAAATCTATTGAAGTCTAATTTCTAACCCAATTAGAAGCAGATTAAAATATTTTATAAAATAAAATATATGGCCGAAATAGTGAGACGGTGTCCGTTTTGGATAGAGTTTGATATTTTATTCATATCTTTTCCGTTATAGCTCAGAATTGATATTATAATATATCATTGGAAAGATAATTTCAAGGGCTATCCAACCATGTAAAATTTAGATAAAAAATATGTTCCACGAAAATAATATCTGTCTATCTTTGAACGTCTGTCAATTCAAATAAAATTAGGATTTTCAAAAAAAGGAGTTTTATTCAATTTAAAACTCTTTAATCTTATCTTTTTAAAAATGATAATTAGGATCTTTTAGAAACTTATAGAAGCTTCCAATTAATCCTAATTGGTTTAGGAATTGGATTAAATAATTTGGACCCTCTACATGATCATTGGGTCGTAGGTAAGGTGGGCTTAGGTTCGGTTTGGGCTCAATTTTATTATTTTGGCCATAACTTATTCGTTATAACTCGGATTTGGTCTTATAATATATCGTTGGAAATATCTTTTAAAGCCCCATACAACTATTCAATCAATGGACCCATATTATGGACCAAAATAAACTGGATTGAACGTTTTTATAAAAAGGACACGAAATGAATGATTTTAAAGGACACGAAATGAATTATTTTGGGTTTAAAGGCACCAAAAGAGGAAAATAAGTTACGGTTTGGGGAAATTGTCTAGGAATTGGGTTGGTTTATGAAATGGAAACATGGATTTAAGCACTCCAAGATTAAATACTCAACCCGACCAATAATGGCGGTGAAAGGTTGTTCATTATCGGGCTTGGTTTTGGGGAGACATTTTTAGGTGTCACAGAAGCCCCCACTTTGACTAAGTTTGTAGAAATTCCAGTTTCGAAAACGATAGTCAAAGTAGTCTATAGAGACGGAGAATGATTTAAGACGTTCTGCGATCCTAAATCATTCCGTATACGCTGATACCTGCAGAAAAATGTTAGTTCCACAGATAAAATAGTAAAGGAATAGAATGCTTATCTGACACCAGTGTATCGGTGACAAATGAGTTTGGTATTTTCCTATGCTTGAAGGAATCCACCGGATGACATTTGTTGAAATGCTTTCCATGCTTGAGGAAAGCCGACAGATGAGTTTGGTAGCTTTCTAAGCCTGAAGAAACCTACCGGATGACACTTTTCATGCTTGAGGAAAGTCGACATATGATTTTGGCATTTTTCTATGCTTGGAGAAATCTATCGATAATGCTTTCCATGCCCGAGGAATGCCGACTGAGGAATTTGGTAGCTTTCTAAGCCTGAAGAAACCTACCGGATAATACATTCCATGCTTGAGGAAAGTCGACAGATGATGAGATAGCAAGTCTATGTGTATCGAGAACCTTGCGTCATGAAATGATGGTGGTTCAATTGTCCCGAACGTGGGCTGTAGTTGGTTCGATTGTCCCCGAACGGGGGCTGTAGATGGTCCGCTTGTCCCCGGACGTGGGCTGTAGATGGTCCGCTTGTCCCCGGACGTGGGCTGTAGATGGTCCGCTTGTCCCCGGACGTGGGCTGTAGATGGTCCGCTTGTCCCCGGACGTGGGCTGTAAATGGTATGCTTGTCCCCGGACGTGGGCTGTAGATGAGACTTGCAAAATAAAATTTGCCAAGGGACTCGTATATAATGTGATTGACTTGACCAAGTTTGACTTGACATGACATGAAATGTGTATGACTTGTGATTGTGTGTGTCTTGAGTGAGTGTGTGCACTGACACAAGCAATTAAAAATGCAAAATCAAAAATTTTCTATCATTTTTGTCATGAGTGGGGGGTACCGACTTTCTCCCAAGAAAGAAAGACGTGAAAAATGAAGTTTTGTTTTTGAACTTCCCTAAAATAAAAGTCATGATAAGACGAAACGAATCACATGGATTTTCTTCTTGTCATATTGAACTGCCCGTCTTGAGTATAATGTATGCATGATGTATGTTCTTAGGCTAGGAGGCCAAGGAAAATTACGTCATGTCACACGATAGATGAATGAACTTAGGTCATGGAGCTAAGCATCACATATGGTGTAAAGAAACGATCTTGAACGTTACTTAGCTTAGGTTTGGAAGCTAAGCATGTATATAGATGAAGTGATCGATGAGTGTCGCATAATGAATGTCACATAGGTCAAGGAGCTAAGCACAATATGCGATGTATGAAACAATGAACATTTCTTAGGTCTAGAAGCTAGGCAAGTATACAATGTCTCTTTAGATGTTGTCTTGAAAGATGACGAAACATGCGCATCGTTGAAGTAAGATTTCATGATAGAAAGTTCCTAGAAGGAAAGGTGATATGGATATGTATGTGTGAGTGAAGTGTGTGAATGTGATACTAAGGCTGGCTGCAAGGGTTATGGTGATGGAAATAGATGTGAGAAGAGTCAAAGATGATGACTCTTTAGGCTGGGTAGGCTAATTGATGTGGGTTCAAGCCCCCAAGTCTATCTCTAAATGGGTAGGGGTAAGCATTGGATATTCTTTGACTCGATCATGCATGGATATGAATATGAATGTGGATATGAATGTGAATGTGGTCGCACCTCGATGTGAGGTTGCCTACATATCCGTTAGGAATCAGGCCAAACGTAGCTCTAACCGAACTTTGCACAAGTGTACGTACACCTCAAAGAGGTCTTTCAAGGGTTGTAATGTGGTGAAGCTGATGGTTTAAGGAAGAAAGGGGTAAATGGCTCAAGACCCGAGAGAATCCCTAAGACTACCTTGTGAATTGGACTTTGCAAGTTTTATTTTCAACATTTTTTTGTTTAGAATTTCTTTTTTCTTTTTTTTTATTCTTTTGAATCAATGTAGGCAATCTCAGATCATGCGGTCCATCACTCACTTAGCATTCATGATTCTCAGGCACGGTACCAAGCACTCGATGAGAGACGTAATTTGAGACGTGTTCATATCAAAGACATTGGAACACTTGCCTTTAGACATTGTTTTATTGTTGCTTTGCTGCTTTTTTTTTTTTTTACTTTCTTTTTGAATGTTATACAATTACACATCTTCCAATCCCAGGGTTAAGTGAATGTGGGTTAAAGAAATGAAGGCCAAACGTTAGACGAGGCTCAAAGTGCTTAATGAAGAAATGGAATGTGATTGAACGGTTAACAGGGAACGACAGGGTTGCAAAGGTGCCTGAAGTCATTGGTGTATCAGTTCGGCAATTTTTTTATTTTTATTTTTGCGCATGACATGATCGAATGTAAAGGAAAGAAATGCTCATTGATGGAACATGGCATATAGATATAAGGATAAGAAGAACCTATATTAGACTTATTAGGGGAAAAGTTATGAAACGAAAGAAGAAAAAAAAAATGAAATCTTGTATAGGGACTTGTCTTGTGCCTCGTCTTCATGGTTGCTTATGAATTATTTGTTACCTCCAAGAGGAACAAGAATTTTGTTATTGTTGATGCTTTGATTGGAAGAAAAGAAGGAATGACGTTCCCCTTATTCTTCCAACTCTTAACTAGTGATTCTTGAACTCGAGTATTATAGAACAAAATGAGCTCACTTAATGCTTTGATCCAATACTCAGATTGAAAAGGAAGAGTGTATGAAAAAAATTTGAAAACTGATGGGAAATACTCCACTCATTCCTATTGCGATAGAAAACGACGCAATCATGGTCCTAGTATCAATTACTCGAAGACAAAGTGTGTGCAATGACTCAACATGTGAGATTAGGTGAGTTTATTAAGACTCGTGGTATGATCGCATTACTAGACATGAGGACGTTGTGAAAAACAAAGAACCCAATGACTAAATAGCACGGAAGACTAAAAGACAAACTAACTTGATTAATTTTGTCTGATTTTAATGTTTATGCTATTTACTAGGTGAAAACGGTCCATTGGCAATCGTTAGTCATAAATAAGATCAACCACAATCAAATACAAAGAACACATGTTAAGGTTAGCACAAAAATCGATCACAATAAACTAGAAAGAGGACTAGAATTCTAGAAGAGTTAAGACTCATGGGTATAAAAAAATAAAATAAAAATAAAAATCTATAATCTATGTTATACGAGTTGACAAGGATTAAACGACCGGGTAAGACTAGATTGACACGATTTTATTTTTAAAAAAAAAAAATAAAAAATAAAAAAGGTAACGCTAAAAATACATCTACACTGGGCAGGCTGTAGTATATCGGTTATTACTTTTGATCAGTGAATCTGATTTGGACGAAACCAACTCTAAATCAAATATGAAACTCGGGGCTACAGATCCATAGGTGGCACGACACGTAACTCTTTCTAGAACTTCGGCTATGACCAAAACAAGTTGACTCTTGTGTAGTATACGGGAATAAAAATTCGAGTTGACTCAAATTTAAAAAAAAATCTATGACTCCACTCTAAAAAAAATAAAAAGGGTTTGATTAAAAAAACGTCAATAAAAAAAATGCACATATAAGAATATTGTCACGCATGATGCACTGAAGTTCGCAACCTAAAGTCAAGTTCTATGTTCAACTATGGTCAAGCTTTTGGGTGTCAAAGGGTACCATGGTTAAGAGTTTGGACGCGTTAGCAAGGCAGCCTCCCTTGAGGGTGTATGCCAAGGGGCGGCTCTGCGAGTTCGTAATGAAATCGAACTCAACTCCATGGTTTGGGTGGATTTAAAAACTCGGATGAACCCTTATTGCCATGAGCGTTTTCGGGTTGATAGAGCATAAATCCCCCGGGCTAGCCACATACGTAGAACACGCACTATTGTGGAAAAATAGGTAAGCTAAAATGCATATGCATATGTGACAATGCCAATTAAATCACAGGAATATTTTTCAAGAATCTTTCAAGTCTCATCCACTCATCTCAATTAAATACCGATCACTCAAATCGATAAATAACCAAGAATCCTCCCCAGTGGAGTGGCCAAATTGTAGACGTCGTTCGAAGTGCGCCTACGTTAAAGCATGTTGTGAATATGCTTGGCACTCTTAGGAAGTGGGAATTGACATATACGATTAGGGACAAGGAGAGTTGGGAGTCGCCAACAAGTTTTTAAGGAACTTGTAAACCGTTCACGGATCATAAAAGGCAACCACGATTAAGGGACAACAATAGGCAACAATGGTTGACCCATGAAGGTTACACCCCATTCATAATCCGTGAGATTACTAACTCTGATTAGGGGATTTTTATCCACCAAGCGCCGTTTGACAAGTGGACCAACCAGGTTCCGCCACGCGTCCTCCACGGACCACTTAAGACACGCCACGTGTCCACCCATGCCAAATGGGACAACCGGCCATCAAGGCCCATTTCAGTCTAGAAGCCCGATCGGCCCTAGGTTTACCTTAAACCTAGAGAGTTGCACGCTTCCCAAGGCTATAAATACTCGATTAATCCTCATTAATCAAGGGACCGAATAATTAACGGAACAGAGGAGAAACATTACGGAACACACTAATAACCGGCTGATCTCGCTAGCAAAGCAGATTACCTACATTAAATACTCTCACCTAGAGAGACCTTATTACTTTAATTTCTGTATTAATTACTCCTTAACCAGGTACTAACTTGACCGTTGGAGGCGGAGCTCTCAGGAGTCTCCGTTATTTTGCAGGTACAGGCGTCCGGTTCCAGTCTCGGAATTGTAACTCTCCCGCAGGACATCAGAAAACCCCGAAACATTTGGCGCCGTCTGTGGGGAGAGTACTTCAGAGATGGCATCCAAGTCTGTACCGACCCCAGAAGAGAGGCGTCCCCTAGACGACCCTCAAGTTCAGTCGGACCATGATACCGAAAGTGAATTTGAAGTTGAAACTCATACAGCTCCAGACGGGACCCTAAGGGCCCGCCGTACCCGTCATACTGAAATAAGGGAACGGGAGTATCTTCAAACAGGAAGCGAGCCAGCAGGCGCACCGCTTGCTCGGCAACAGCCGACTGATGGGTCTGCTCCCATCACAAGGAACGAACTCATGACCTTCATGAGGGGATTCAAGGGAGAGATCCAAGAGTTGATCAACAAAAAACCGCCTGCTTCAGTCAAAGAGCAGGCGGCCAAAAAACCTTCCACTTCACTGAAGAGGAAGCCAGTTCAAGGGCGAGAGGCGACTCCCCATCCTAAATCTAAGAAGCGGGAGCCGTCTGCTCTTGATTTCACAAAACTCCGTTATCCTACGGGAAATAGGAAACCGGTTCGTCATATTCAGGCGGATGGGTCAAAGCAAACGTTCACAGATGCTCGGCACTTGCTAGAGCAGAAGAAGAGTGACCGATTATCAGAGTCGGCTTCTACTTCAAATTTTCAGGACAGTTTGCGAAATGCCTCGATGAGGCCAACTCAGTCGTACCATGAGAGTCAGTCAGGCGGCACCTCCCGTCAGTCTGGCTTTCATAGTGCGCAGGCGGTACCAAATTTGCCATTTGTGCCGCAACAACAATATTTTATGCAGCCACCTCCATTTGGTGGACCTGCAGCAAAAAACGTCCAACCTATGGACTGGCAGCTACGGCTGCTTAGACTTGGTGAACAGCCGTCGGCCTTCTCCAAGGAAATTATTGAAGCCGCTCAGCCGGCCAAAGTAAAAAATGTTTTAGTAGGCGCCTATGATGGCACTACTAACCCGGAAGACCATCTGATGGCATTCACCAACCTGATGTACCTTCAAGGGTTGGATGATCCCACTTGGTGCAAGTGTTTCCCAGCAACTCTCAAGGGAATTGCACAGCAATGGTTCGGCAACCTGCCGACTGGTTGTGTAAACAGTTTCAGGACGCTTGCTTACTTATTTGCCTCCAACTTTGCAATGAACATCCCTGCGAAGAAAACGACCCTTGATTTGGGAACAATTCAGCAGGGTGAAAAGGAGGGGCTTCGTTCCTACATCAGGCGGTTCAACCTGATGAGAATACAGATTCAAGGGTTACCGGATGAGGTAGCTTATACTGACTTTTTTAGAGGTCTCAAAGACGGGTCTACCTTCAAATTTGATTTAGTTCGAAAAAGGGTGGCGACTCTTCAAGAGGCCTTGATTGAAGCAGAAGCCTATATACAGGCGACTGATCTGTGTACAATGAAACAGTCGGACGGGAAGAGGTTCGACAATAGAGAAGGACGACAGAAACAGTCGTCCAACAAAGATGAAAAAAGAAAAGGGGTCTGGGCGGCTGATTCCTCTAAACAGCCGGCCAAGAAGAAAAAGGAATTCAAACCATACTCCCCAAAGTATGTGTTTAACAAGGATAACCAGTTTATCCTAAAAGAAATAAAGGGACGGCTCTCAATTGAGAAACCGCTCCCCATGAAGGGTTCTGCGAGCAACCGGAACCAAGACAAAATCTGTGCTTATCATGATGACATTGGTCATCACACCAACGACTGCATTAGTCTCATGCGGTACCTAGACCGCTTGGCTGATCAAGGTGATCTTGACACTTATGTCAAGAAATCTACGGGGAATACTTCCTCAAAAAAGCAGTCGGCCAAAAAGAATCAACAGGCCGACAGTTCCGATACAGATGATGCAGTCGTCTACACCATTGCAGGCGGCTTCTCAGGAGGCGGCCCCACTATTAGGGGCAACAAAGATAATATAAGGCGGTTAGATGTAAATTCCGTTCACCAAGAACGACCGTCCAAATATACATTTCCTGAGATTGTCATCACTGAAGAGGATCTAGGAGGAATAAGGGGGCCGCATGACGACCCTCTCGTTATTGAATGTAAAGTGGCCAACCAGAGAGTTGGTCGAATCCTCATAGATACTGGGAGCTCTTCAGATCTCATCAGCAGCAAATGTCTGTCAAAACTGAAATATCAGACGGACTGCATACATCCGGCCTCCCACCCTTTAATAGGGTTTGGAGGAGGAGTCGTCCACCCACTGGGACGAGTTGATCTACCCGTCCGCCTGGGCGAAAAAGGGGAAGGACGACACATGGTAGTCCGATTCCTAGTTGTAGAGGAACTCTCTGCCTACAACATGATTCTGGGTCGCCCAACCCTGAATAGTGCCAAGGCTGCTATAATCCCGTCACTTATGCTGCTTAAGTTTGAAAGGGACAATGGAACAGTCGGCTCCCTAAGGGGAGATCAGAGGATGGCCCGAGAGTGCTATCTCTCGGATGTCAAACCCACTGCTAAGGCCACTGGCTCAAGTGGAGAAAAAACAGACCTTGACAATGTCAAGGAAAGTGCGCCTGTTCAAGAAACAGGCGACAGAAAAAGAAAGGCGTCCCAGACAGAGTCCGCCAGAAAGGCAAGAAAATAGCAATCATTGGCAGAGGACCGGCCGGATGAGTTCCGCCCTCAGCCGGCTGGTGAGCATACGGACCTGATATTAGACGACTCCCGCCCTGACCGAACAGTCAAAGTTGGGACGACTGCTCTGGGAAACCTTGGTGATGACTTTCACAACCTGTTGAAAGAATACAAGGACATCTTTGCATTTGAAGTCCATGAAATGCCAGGCATTAGTCCTGATCTGGCAGTACACAAACTCGCTGTGGATCCGAAAAAGAAGCCGGTACGGCAAAAGAAGCGGAACCAGGGTGAAGAAAGAGGTCAGGCGGCCGCCGCCGAAGTCAAAAAATTACTTGATGCAGGGTTCATTCGGCAATGTTACTTCCCAGATTGGGTTGCAAATGTGGTACTTGTTAAAAAGCCGAATGGCACCTGGCGAATGTGTGTAGACTACACAGACTTGAACAAGGCGTGCCCCAAAGACAGTTACCCTCTGCCCAAAATTGATAACCTGGTCGACTCAACAGCCGGCCATGCCTTGATGAGTTTTATGGACGCCTATTCTGGTTTTCATCAAATTCCTTTGTGGAAGAAAGATCAGGAGAAGACGGCCTTCGTCACTGATCAGGGATTATACTGTTATACGGTCATGCCGTTTGGTCTTAAGAATGCCCCGGCTACATTCCAACGAATGATAAACACAGTGTTCTTTGATCAGATTGGGAGAAACGTCGAGGCATACATTGATGATATGATTGTTAAGACTAAACTTCAGAAAGATCATCTGACGGACCTCCGAGAAACTTTCGCCACACTCAGGCGGCACCATGTCATGCTCAATCCCAAGAAATGTGTATTTGGAGTTGAGTCTGGGAAATTTCTCGGATTCCTTATCAACCAGAGAGGAATAGAGGCGAACCCTGAGAAGGTACAGGCGGTCATTGACATGCAGTCGCCTCGTACCGTCCGAGAGGTTCAGAAGTTAACAGGTTGTCTGGCGGCCTTGGGAAGATTTCTAAGCCGATCAGGCGACAAATGCCTATACTTTTTCCAGGCAATTAAGAAAAAGGCAAGGTTTGAATGGGGGCCGGATGCTGAGGCCGCCTTCCAGAAATTAAAGGTTCACTTGCATTCCTTGCCAAGGCTGGTCAGCCCTTTGCCCAAGGAAAATCTCTACATGTACCTGGCCGTCTCTGATCATGCGTTAAGCGCGGTGCTCCTTGCTGAAAGGGACGGCTGTCAACTTCCGGTCTACTTTGTCAGTCACGTACTGAAAAATGCCGAGTTGAGGTATCCCCTAGTGGAGAAATTTGGTCTTGCACTCTTCATGGCTGTTAAAAAATTGAAGCCCTACTTTCTGGCACATGCAGTCGTCGTGTATACCGACCAACCGATCAAACGGCCCCTTACCACCATGGAGTCCTCCGGACGAATGATCAAATGGGCCATAGAAATGCAGAGTCTCGAAGTTACTTTCGAGCCTAGAAAAGCAGTGAAGGGGCAAGCCTTTGCTGACTTTATTGTAGAGATGACTCGTCCTCCTGACTCTCAAGTTCCAGACCAAGTCTGGAAGGTATATGTGGACGGAAGCTCTACTTCAAACGGTTGTGGAGCAGGCGTCGTATGTCAATCTCCAGAGGGCGACAGGTTCGAGTATGCTCTACGCTTCAGTTTCCAGGCTTCAAACAATGAGGCCGAATATGAAGCTTTACTAGCCGGGATCCGCATGTGTAAGGCGGCCGGGGCAAGGAAAATAGACGCCTGTTCTGATTCACAACTGATAGTGAGTCAGTACAATGGCGAATACGAAGCAACACATCCGGCCATGATCAAATATTTACAGGCGGTCCGACAAGCAGTCGGCTCCCTTGAGGATTTCCATCTGATCCAAGTACCGAGATCAGAAAACAACCAGGCAGATGCACTCTCGAAATTAGCATCATCCGCCTCCTCCGATACTCCTCGAACTGTGTTTTGGGAAGTAATGGAGAAGAGAAGCATCGAGGAAAATCCTATTGGAATTCTAGACAGAAGCTCAACCTGGATGGATTCAATCAGGGCATATCTGACAAACGGTACACTGCCGGATGATCCTCAACAGGCGGCATCACTGAAAAAACGAGCCTCCTGTTTTGAAATGATACAGGGGGAACTGCACAAGAGGGGGCACCTTCAACCCTTCTTAAAGTGTGTTACTCCTGAAAAGGGACGAGAGATACTAGATGATCTTCACTCTGGTTTCTGTGCTTCCCATATAGGTGGTAGGATGCTTGCTCAAAGGGCAAGGCGGCAGGGCTACTTTTGGCCTACTTTGGAAGCAGATGCAATGGAGATGGTGAAAAAATGTGACAAGTGCCAAAGGTTTGGCAAATTAATTCACCGTCCGGCTACTGACCTCACTACCATTCACAGCCCACTACCGTTTGCTAAGTGGGGCATGGACATTCTGGGTCCATATACGCCTGCTACAGGCGGCAGAAGGTATATACTTGTTGCAGTTGACTACTTCACTAAATGGGTAGAGGCGGAGGCTGTAAAGGGAATCAAGACGAAAGATGTAATTTCATTCATTTGGAAAAACGTCATCACTCGGTTCGGGGTTCCCATGTCTATGGTTTTTGATAATGGTCCCCAATTTGAGACGCCTGTTCTCAAAAGCTGGTTGGGAGACCAAGGAATTGGACATTACTTTGCATCTGTCGGCCGTCCACAAGCAAACGGCCAGGTAGAAGCCTTTAATAAAATCATCTCAGACGGTCTCAAGAAAAAAATTGAACGAGCAGGCGGCCTATGGGCAGATGAACTACCACATGTTCTTTGGGCCATTAGGACGACTGAAAAAGGGGCGACTGGAGAAACTCCATTCCTCCTAACTTATGGTGCAGAAGCTGTTCTTCCAATAGAACACTACGAGCCGACTCTTCGAGTAATGCTATATGACGAAGAGGCAAACTGGGAAGCTATGCGCCTGGCATTAGACTCACTTCCTGAAAAGAGGGGCAATGCTGTTTTGCGCCATGAAATCTACCGCCTGAGAATGACTAGATCATACAACAAAAAAGTGCACAGGCGTCCACTCAAAGTAGGGGACTTTGTACTTAGAAAAATGGAAGCAGTTGGTAGGGCTAACGAGTCTGGCAAACTAACTCCCAACTGGGAAGGACCCTACCGAATCTATGCGGAAGTCAGGGACGGTACCTACCGTCTGGAAACACCAGACGGACAACCGTTGCCTCGAACTTGGAATGTAGATAACCTTAAGAAATATTTCTTTTGAATGATGTAAAGTAAAGAGCTACTTAATAAAGTTGGCACTTACTATTCAATTTTGTATTACGAGGGGCATGCCCTGTACCTTTACAGTCGGCTACTCTCCATTGAGTTTCACTCTTTATCTTTACGAGGGGCATGCCGTCTGTACCTTTACAGTCGGCTACTCTCCATTGAGTTTCACTCTTTATCTTTACAGGGGCATGCCGTCTGTTCCATTACAGTCGGCTACTCTCCCTCGAGTATTTTACTCACAATACTTAGCTAAAAAGTTTAGGGCCTGGCCGATCCTGTAACTAACAGGCGGCTACCCTTCTTTTACTTAGCACATACGTTCACCAAAAACGTACCAAGGCCACTGGCCGAATGATCAGACCAGGCGCCTAGTCAACTGATCTAACTTTTAAAAACTAATCCGACCTGTCCCAACATTATAGCAGGCGTCCGGCGGCATCCATTCGGATGAAATTCGTCGCAGAGAGCAGCTCCCTTTTGGGTGGAACATTGTTCTATAAACTAATTACACGGCACCTATACGACTGTCCCAAAGGGCAACCACGTAGCCGTTTTTTGAGACAAGGATAACTCTATCACTAACCAAACCAGTGGTAGCAGTTGACATCTGAGTCAGATGACCGCCTGTATTACTTGGGATAAATGCAGGGGGTACCTATTGAGTTAATAGCCAACAAACATTGGCGAATCAAGGGGTCTAGCCGGCCTACGCCGCCTGGTACCTCTACTTCTCAAACAAAAGTGACGGCGACTGAGTAACTCCAAAGTTAACTCATAGTCACTCCTTCAAATTTGGTATGGAACCTAAAAAGTTTGAGTCGTCCGCCTGTTTTATACAAACAAGGGCACTCGAACCCCTATTCCTACTGGATAACCTATTGAGTAAATAGCCAACAAAACATTGGTAAATCAAGGGGTCTAGCCGCCTACGCCGCCTGATACCTTTACTACTCAATCAAGATTGTGACGAAGACTAAGTAACTCCTATGTTAACTTAATAGTCACTCAAACTTAGTACTGAGCCTAAAAGGTACGAGTCGTCCACTTGTTTTTAATAAACAAAGGCTCTCAACCAATACTCTTGCTAGGTTAACAAATAACAAATTAGAGGCCAACATTGGCAATAAAGGGAAACAACCGGTACCCGCCGCTTGTTTTCCTACTTAAATTCCTTGGCTACTTGGTAATTCTATTTACTTGGTCAAATTGAATAAAGAGTTCGAATACCGATTGATTAAATGGCCGACTGATCATCTATCCTGGAAACAGACAACCAGTCGTCCAGGGGCATAGGCGGCATACTTACTATTTGTACCTGTCTTAACGTTCGGCCATACACAACAGTCTGTCTAGTGAGCAAATTTCAAATACTTAGACAAATTTGAACAAAAACAAAAAATTTGATTAAAATGAGCCGGCCATAAAAGACCAGCAGAATATTCAAAATCCCGGCCCCCTGGCCGGGTAATTACAAAGCAAACGGCACGCAGGCCGTGAAAAGAAAAAATATACTTAAAGCTTAAGAAGGGGGCAGTTCAGTATCAGCAGCAGCCGCCTGGTCAGCACTCTTCTTTGCTGGACTCGGCCTTCGCTGCATCATCTTTTGATGCCTTTCCCCAAGTGGCACAAGCGCCACAACAGGCTCTTCCTCCTCCAACGCAACGTCCATCGCCTCTTCTTCAGCAGCCGCCAGGATCTGTTGATTATATATTTCCGAACACTGGCGGTACGTTCTTTCCCATGAGGCAAAGTCGGCACTGGGAACAGTCGTTCCCAGGTCATGCGTTGGATTTGGGCGGAGTCTTCCACCATCTCCCGGACGAGCTCTTGTTTTTTCTTGCTCGGCCTTGTCCGAGAGCTCTTGGGTAAGACTCTTCTCCTGGTTCACCAGGCGTTCTTTTACGTTAGCCAAAGATTTCTCCATGGCTTCGTAAGAGTGCATTTTCTGGCGAAGGGGTTTCAGCTCGGCTTTAAATTTGGTGACGGTCCCTCCAGCTCGTCAACCTTCTTTTGGGCCGCCTCTAGCTGAGCCCGAACAGCGGCGGTCGCCTGCGCCTGATAATAAAGAAGATCAATGGTCAGTACTTCATTTTGGGCAATTTGAAACATTGCTTTATCACAGCTGGAGGCGGCCATAGCCTTTGCGGCCTTTACCTCTTTGTTTTCCGATCAATCGGCTTGCGAAGGCTGTTGACTCGGAGCAGGGCCTAAGTACAAAGAAAAACAGGCGTCAGTTTCCCAATCATAAGGGTTAACAGGCGTCCTGGAACTTCAAAAGGGTATACCTCAGCTAGGATCCCCGAAATTCCATCGAGGTCAAGG